>NW_007577780.1:860786-1033481 GCF_000690725.1 Stegastes partitus
CCCCCCCCCACCACCAGCATTCACATTCCTGTGTCTTGTTTTTTTTTTTTTTTTGGCAAATACATTAGCTGTAGACTACAAGGCACACATGCTCAGTATCTTAATGCTCATTAGAATGGAGCCAGAGCCCTCTTTGGCAACAACAACTGAGAGACATATTTCTATGTATATGCATTCTTCTTGCAAAACATGCACATATTATGCATATGCACTACCTACTTGTTTGCCATGCATAGGCTATATTTCATCCTAATCCACAGGCTATATATTTTATACATTGGGGATGTGACCCTTGATTTCTTTGTGAGATATACCTTGTTTTTAATTATGGAACAGATATTCTCGTAAATCATGATGACATCAAGGACATGAGCGCAAGAAAATGAATGATAATTTAATGTGGTCATGTGACAAAGCATGGAAATCAATTCTCCATGTATCCAGATATCTTTCATGGGGTTGCCTGACATCAAACAGGCAGAAATGGTGCACGCGTCGACTGCGCGAGCGGCAACTTAAAATCAGAATTAAAAGATCAACAAACGTAGTGCATGGCAAGGTCAGTGAAGAATTATTAGAACATGCTAAGCTTGAACCGTGAGATAAAGGGAAATTAAAATAATAAATAAATCTTGCAACCTTGACAGATTGCACCTCAGAAGCTTCAGAACATGCAAATAACAAAGTAACGCATGTGGTGGCACTTTGATGCTGAAAAATACGAAAAACAAGGTTACAGTACCGACCGCAAAAATGCAGCGGTGGTGTACTTTACAAGGATAACAGTTTATGCAATATGCCTTTTTACCATGTTCTGATGTGGGATAACTTTTCAAATCTAGAATTATTTATTTGTGAAATCTAACAGCATGATTCCTTTTGCCATGTATTATTTAGTAGGATAGATTTGGTCGCTCTTAGATGTTCAAGTCATAGACACATCAAGGAACTGGCCATTTCAGGTTGAACAGTTAGAATTAGCAGAAAGCACTTTCCCATTTGAGCAAGTTCTCAAAGAATCTGAGCACCGACAAGGATTTACTGAGAAATCAAAGTCCATGAATATCAGTTAAATCAGCAACATGAAACACAACAGCAAATGGCATAATCAGCAGAGTAACTGCAAGGGTACAGCGCTGGAACTGTAAACCAGCATGTGCATGATTGGATGTTACTTGCCCACACAGCCATGAATGACCCCAACATTGTGAAGCCAATATAAGTATGTTTTTATTGCTTTGCTGAACTAACACTGCGCTTCATTTCATAAGAGTTATGGAAGTTATGTTCAATTCAGTTCAAGGATATACAGTGTCTGGATATTTTACTTTTCATCTATTCTAAGCATCACCAGTTCACTTCAATATGCACATCAGTAAGTGAACACAGCAGTGATACTAACCATCGAAAACCTCAGTTTACATTCTGTTTGGTACAAAATTAGATTAAACAAGCAGTGTTGAAAAGGTTAATACTGCACAGTTATTGGATTATGCATATACTGTCTGTGGCTTTTGTAGTCTATTAATAAGCTTTTAACCAGAGAGCCATTTTCTATGTGTCACGGCTGAGCTGTCAACAGTGCTTTCAGTCACCAGTGAGGGGAGTTGCACTGCTAAAAGCTATTCACTTGGTCAGTGACAATGCTGATTCAGTCTCATCAGTTCAGTTTGAAGTTTCTGTGTTAGAGAGTCATATGTATCAGGAACATTTTGTGCCCATAGACTGCAGAAAAAAAGATGGAAGAAGGGTCTGAGGATAGTGCAGAAAAGGTATCAAGCTTTTTTTTCTAATAGCCAGCAGGGGACGACTCCTGTCATTGCAAAAACATGTCCAATTGTATAGAAATCAATTAGAAAATGAGTTCATTTCTTACTTGATGCATTACGTCAGTAAACACTTTCCTACTGTGTTATGGTCTCAGCTGTTAGTTTCAAGTCCATACAGCTTCATTTTGTAAAGTGTGGTCACAAATATAGACGAGCATAGATGTTACACAGCAGGGCTACCTCATGATTGACAGGTTTCTACTATATCACTGTACGTAGCGTTGTCAGTATCTCCACCAATCACTTGTCATATCTGGAATCAAAACACCAAAGTGGCGATGGACAAATGCCAAACTTGAGGTTTCAAAATGGTGGCCCACAAACCAGTGAGTCACACCAAAGTAATAACATCTGTCTTTTATATGCAGTTTATGTTTGTGACTTATGGATAGACTACTACAAAGTGGAGATGAAGATAAAGATATAATGCATTTAACACTTCCAGATTGGTCATATAATAAGAGTTCTTCCAATCTGGAAACAAACAAGCAAGCAATAGGTTGTCAATCTTTTATTGTGTGCAGGGTCTGAGCCAACTGTTGGTGAGTCAGCATATACGGACAAACCAGCATGTTCTGTTTCCATTCATACAGTAAGTGGCTGACAGAAATAGATGCGAGCATCCCGTCCATCATTCCTCCACCCAACACAATGCAGAGTCAAGGGCTAGCTTAACTAAAAGATCCAGTTTCAGCAGTGTCTAGTTGAGCTTACATGAGGTTAATGCACATAGTAAACATACAGTGTATTGGTTCTTATGTAAGGTAAATAAACTGACATGCTAACACGATACATAGACAACCCTTTTTACAAGATGAAAAAAAAACATAGCATGGTAAAATACCATATATTATCCTTTAAACGTATAATCCTGTACGTTTTTAGGCAGCTTGGAATATCTTTGATTGGGTTGCACTGCATCAAACAGGCAGAAAATAGAGTTGAGTTAACTAACAATAGCTTGAAATCAAAAATAAGATTCACAAACCAAGTGCAAGGTAAGGTCACCGAAGAATTATTCTTATGTACTTAAAATGAACCTTGAGATGAAGGGAACTAAAGATAACAGATAAATCTCACAACCTCGACCGACATATTCTCATGAGCTTTAGAAATCTCAGAGAATAAAAAGCTATGTGTATCTAGCACTACTGCAATGCTGCAAAAAAAAAAAAAAACAATGGTCAAGGATACTGTGAGTCATTAAAGGTAAACAGTTTTTACTGTGGGCCCTGTCACTCTGTTTTAAACTGCACAATTCTACAGCAGAATCTCTTTATTTGTCCTGTGCAAAAATGTGCATGGTATTGCCTTGGTTTCACAGCTGCGAAGAAAAGTACTGCATAGACCAGTCATGTTATCACAGCACATGGGCAATATGTCTTTTTTTTTCTTTTTTAGTGTAAAAGGAAGGCAAGTAAGGCAGTTTGCAGAACTACTGTATTATAGTCACGTCACCATACAGACAACCTCCAATACAGTGCGATCCCAGTTGCAGAGAAAGGTATGGTTAGTGTTTAATCAACCAGACAGTTTACCATGATGGGGTTATTTGAGCAAAATAAGGAGCTGATTGGGAAGATTGTTGAACATGGACAGAATTCCTGGGGCTGGAAAGTGCGATAGTGTGCAAAAAGCTATGCTGACAGACAGTCTTAGATAAGTGCAGCCTCGCAATAATGTTTCTGCAAAAAATGAATCGTGGTTATATGCAGCAGAGCAGGAATACAGGTTCACAGACAGCTCCATGGGTGGCATACGGAGGCTGGAGTTTGTGCAGGTATTCTAAAGGACTACTGGGAATATATTACCGCATGTATTAGATGGTTTTACTGAGCAAGCAGAGGGCTGTTTTTGGAGGTTTTTTCTTTCTTTTTTTTTTGGAAAAAGGTGAGAGCTTGTTTTGATTTCTGTCTATGGTATGATAGTGGCAGATTGCTGCTGAGGAACATTCTCAAAACATATTTTTTCTAATGTGATATATACTTTCTATACTTGTTAGTTAGTTTATCAATATTTATACTGAACAACAGATTTTTACTATGTAATTGCAAAGAATATAAAATACTGCATTTTTTTTTGGAGAACACAATTAATAGTCTGTCCAAGTTAGGTGAGTTATGGAGACGAAACACAGGCATATTATATGGTCATATCTTGGATGTGACAAAAAATAAAGCATAGTTTTGGTAGATCCATGAAATGCAAAGACAGGAGTGCAAAAATGATCACTGAGCTCTGTTTTCCTTTGATGTGAGGCTTAAAAATCCCTCTTCTTCCATTGTATGCCCCCAAAAATGAATTATTTGATTCCCTTTCACATGTAAAGACTAAAAATGAAGCATTGCAATTGTAATAATGGCCATTTAAGTGATGTGTAATCACACACACACATTTGCCGACACAGTATTGTTCTGATACTTTACTGATTGTGTCAGGCAACTATGATCAAGAGTAATTTCTTTTAAAACACAGAGTAGAAAGAAAATTTGGGGTTTTCCTAGTTTTAGACTACAGTGACTTTATTTCAATCACAAGACAAAAGCACAGAAAAAGAAAGGCCTTGCTTTAATGGTGAATCCACACTCCAGGGGCTATTAAAGTTAAAGGTCTACAGCCTGCAGTTGTACCACAATGAGCAAGTGATAAGATACCTACCATAAAATATTTCTTCTAGTAAATCATAGGTCTTCTAGCCAGAACCGCCTGCAGGGTAATAGCCCATTTACCTTTTCTTAGGAATAAGGTAACCTTATCCCAAGTTAATAATTTGTGGATCCCACTCTGAGATCACAGAGCAGAATTACTCTGACCTAATACTAACAGTTAGGGTAAATTGCAGCTCTGGTTAAATAATTTATGTAGTGGCAGTTAAATTAAATCAGTACTGACGCTTAAACCAAGAAACAGCCAGCAAAAATATTTCCCTTATAAGGTCACTCAGTGGATACAAACTGACCAGTGAAAAGTGCACATCTCATACTATGCAATGTTTACATGCTCATGGAGCCTCGTTCAGACAGGCACAGCGTCAGGGCGTCTCAAGGCCCTTTCTGTCCAATCGTTCACTACTTAAGTCCAGCCCACCCACTTAGCCTGCTTTATAACTGAAGCAGCATTCATTCATTCATTCTGGCCGCTCCACGCTCACCACATCACTGCTCCACCAGCCTCTACAGATCTGCAAATCTTTGCTGCTGTTCATTTTGTCTTCAGAGATGCAGGTTAGAAAACTCAGTGTTTGGAGGTTTGTTCTTACCTTTTGACCGTGCTCGTGTTCGGGCGGGCAACGTAGGATCGCAGCGTTCAAACCAAAGCGGGCCAGCAATGCAGAAGTCGTCGATCACGTGACCTAAATCTGGCGAGTCGGTAGGAGCGCCGTCCACCGGCTCTAGCTTCTCCGGTAGTAGCCAAGACTTAATCACCTTTAGCCTCGCACCTCACCTCTCCTTGTCATGTCTCCTCCAGGCGTCCACCAGTTTCTTCTCTACATACCATGAACTCTAATTTAAACCCCAAATTCAGGGTCCTCAGCGTCCATTACCTCCCGTACAGCTTCCGAGTTCAAGTCCGATGTGTCCGCACACCAGAGTGACACCATAGCCGATTTTCTTAAACCAAAGAAAAATACACATTTCAGTTACATGAAAAAACCCTAAGCATGTTCTCTCCCAGGCACATACCAGCCTATAACATGCCTCCAGAGTTGAACCCCTTCACCCTCCGTTTATCCCCCTATGGCTTCCTTATAGGTCCTCTGAGGCGTGCCAGTATGCAGCCACCTGGGCCTGTCGTGGCCTCTGTCTGCACACAGAATCACCCCCAGTGGAGGCTGAGGAACCCTGACGGACCTGACATTGGGGAGTGCACGGCATGGTGACCATGCAGGGCCTTGTCTGGCTATACCTGCTCCAGGACAGCCCCTTAGAACCATACCCTCAGCATGCTGTGGTAGTTTCACCCTGGTCGCCCTCCATGCGCCTCCAGTTTGTGCTTGTTTCCATTATTTAATGTGTATTAGGGTGAGATCATGCCTTTATTTTTACTGACGTTCATTTGTGTGTAAATACAGTTATTTGTGAAGTTATTATCTGTATACCTTGATAAATAGGGCAAAGCAGATACATGTGAAGAAAGGAGGGTATATTTAAAACTAGCCCTTTACCTCCTGGTCTGTATCGACTAAAAATAAAAACATTTTATTGTGACACATTTTTCTGGTATATCGCCTAGCAATACTGAATCTTTTGATGCTATATCTGAATGTTGGCACCAATTTTTGTGCCAGTTCATCTGGAAGATGTTGACATAATTCACTTAGTAAGTCAAAACTGAAAGCAAGGCAACTCTCTGCTAAATGTGAATTTTGTTTTCATTGTTACTTTCTGAACAAGCATAAATTATCACATTTTTAACCAAATGCTGATAATTAAGTCACAAAACCTTAAGGTCAAGCTTGCAGGAAACCCAAGAGCAAGTTTTAACTTTAATAATGACTGGTGGAAAGTACAGTGTAAACACTGTTCTCACTCCAGCTGGCTCAGCATGAGCAGAACTCCCATTTGAAGTATTGGCTTCCTGTCCATAAGAAAGCTTTAAATAATATTTTTAAAAGGCTTTAACTGTCCCTGACACCCTCTTGCTGAGCTTTTCATATGGTAGGAGCGTTAAACTTTAGATACACCAACCAATTTGAAGTGTATACACACTCTGTCTCCTGCATTTATACTCTGTAAGATTGCCTTCTACTTTCTGCCACCTGGATTGTTGATATCACAATAAAAGCCCCTCTGGGTACTGAGTATTCTATATTCTATTTTGCCACCTAATTTCTTAAATCTGAGCCTGGATCCCTGTGGCTGTGTAGTAATTCTCAGGCACTACCACAGTAAACTGTTTAGTTAAACTTGCTCCACATGCCAAAGGGGTAATCCTATATTAGAGATGAGACAAAAAAAAATCCCACAGACTCTGGCAAATACAGAAACACTTCAGACTGTGACAGCAACATAATCGCTTCAGTAACCATTGGTTTATTTGTCTGCATGGCCCATTTTGATGTAGTCTATGACAACTACCTCAAGCGATGAGAAGAACCAGCCAGTCCCATCTGTTTCAAAACAAGGGTTTCAAAGCATGCTTCTTAGATAGGCTCACTCTTCGGATCTATTGTGTTAATGTCGCCAAAGCAAAAAAGAAAGCAGTGGCCAATAAGCATTTTGTTGACAGCTGGTCTGACATTAATACTGTTTTAGCGCCTATTCTATTATACAAAGTGTCCAAAAGAAAAGCATCTTTACAAGCTGGCAGAATTGTTTTGTACTTTGGCAACAAACTACAGTATAGTTGACTGTTCATGAATTCAGAGCACTGGCTCAATGTCTGTTTGTACTGTACATTGCTCGTGTTACCTTCTGAGTGCATGGTGACCTTTACTGTGCACTTTCCCTTTGCTTCCCCTTTGAAGCAAAATGGGAGTGCATTTGGACAGCATTTCTGCTGGCTAAACAAAAAAAATGTAATAGATGCTACTCATCAAAAAGAAAAAGTGTTTATTTTAAAACAACTGTGCTCATTTTAATTCAATTACAAATGAAGTTATTGCATGAAAAAATACAACTTTAGTTAATTACAGGGGAAAATCAACAACACAGCAGCACAAAGAAAGGATAGAAGAAAACAAAACAAGCTATTAAAATGAAATAATGCATGACATATGGCATTTTTCATATGTAGCTTTATAATCATATGCAGCAATTTTCCAATACTATTCTTGTACAAATGTGTTTTTAAAATTAACTTTTATAGCTTTGTGAACCATTATATTACTTTCAATCTGCATTTTACTGTTTAGCTTAATTTTGTTGAACGTAAATTAAGTCCTGCCAAAGATGAGCAATGAACATTATCCCTCATTCTTCAAGCATTTCAGTTCAGTTTTATAAGTGTCATTGTAACCTAAATTGCAACGGAATTTAAGCTAAGTGCGCAACTGCTGACATGAGAAGAGGACCGGAGCAGACTGGGCCAGCGTGACCCCATATCCAAGTACACAACACTGCAGGAGGAGAGTGCAGCAACAGCAGAGGGCTAGTCAAAATAACTTGTATGTCAGCTGAGCCCTGTGTCTTTTCATTTGTTGGTAATCAAGGCAGTCAACGTGTGCCACAGCGTGTTGCAGTAGAAACTGATATGGCTGAAAGGTTAAGTAATAATTAAATCCTCTAGACCAAACAACAAATGGTTTTAGCAGTACTACTTGTATCTGTGTAATCTTTTTAAATGTGTGCATGTTTGGGCAAATTGGTTGTCATTGAACATCATGGTTTTAGTCTTGTAACTGTATGACTGGGATGCTTGCACTTAGGAAAAGATGTATTAATGCTAATCAGCTCCCAAAAAGCTCATGAATTGTTGTGCCAACTTCTCTCCTCTTTGTTAATGAGCTTTTTTGGAACACTAACTGGATCACTAATTGTAGCTAATGGTTGGTACTTCTGCACACTTGCACCTGATGCACGCTGCATCATAGGCTTCAGTGATGGATGCATTTCTGCTGTTTAATGTTTACAAAGTTCCACATTGAACAACTGTTGAAAATGCGAAGCAACTCAAGGTAAGAAAACATCTCAGATATGTGCTCCCAGGTGCCACCGGTAACCAGACGTTGCTGTTATAGCGCTCATACAACGACACAGTCCTGACACATTGGTATTTTTTCAATTTAAAGAAACCGTGTGTTGTCTTGTCTGTGACCAAAAAATATCTATTTGATAGATACCATCACCTGCTTGCTTCTGCTTCTCGTCTGCCATCTCATGCAGGGCAGGTAGCATTCAAATGGCTTATGTAAGCTTGTGAGCTATGAGTGGCACATCCCCACAGACTTATAGGAAGAGTCAGTATAAGCTGAAGTGACTTAACCAAAACAAAGCAGTAAGCTAAAACTAAAAGCTGCATTGTGCTGGGACCTGCAGAACCAGGAATTGATTTAAGGCAAACTGATGCAATGTGACTTTGAAAAGAAACCTCAAATTGTGTGTTTAATGCATATTTTATAGTCCGACTCTAACTTTGTACCTTAATGTTGCTAGTAAGATGGCTCACACACAAAGCATTTAAATGATGCTTTAGAATCTGCTGTTATGTTTCCTTTATGGATCCCCAAAGCTTGTGCTACAGCAGTTGCTTGTCTCCCTGGTGCCCACAACCTCAGAATACATCATAAAAACAAATATGAGCACCAATAAAAGTATCCTATTAAACAATAACTGAAGGTAATGCGAACATAAATGTTGTCATTGTTACAAATTTGACTGAAAATGTGTTGTTTTTTCTTCACACGCTTTTTTACAGGCCTCATTTCTTCTTGTGTGTTACAAATGACATTAGACAACCTCCTTCCTATAGCTTGCCAGACGAAACTCTATTTAACAAAAATGACCAACAATATACTGTGCAATAACACTGCATAAATCAAAGAGGTCGGCCATTTATAGCAGGCAATGAGATGTACGAACAATATAAACACCACAGCGGCTGCAGCCACAAAGACTCATATTAAAGCACAGAGAGAGTTTGCCCAGTGTATACAGAGTGTAGCTCACATATAAAATGCCACGTTGCCAAGCAACGCAGTGGTTGCTTACAGTCTCCTCTGGACAGTGAACAACAGACGGCGAGTGTTGCTCTCACCTTCTTGACCGTCTGACTGTGAGCCCTGAGCGCCATCAAGTCCTCCACTCTCTGCTCCGCCTTCAACTTCTGTTTCCTCCTCAAACTTTTCAAAGTTCTCACACTGAGCTCAATGAGCGCTCTGCGGGTGAAACAGGGATTGTCAAAAACTGCAGAAAGTCGGTGCTCACCTCACTTCAGTGAAAAGTTCATGGCTAAAAGTGCAGCTCACAGCCAGACCCAGCATGCACCTCTTGCTCACGCAGCATTGTGGGTTTGTTCGATTTGGGTGTCTTCACACACCGGAATGTGAATGAAGTATCCATTATTTATGGAAGTTATGTATGTTTTGTACAACTACAAGCTTGGCCCAGCTGCAGTCACATCCTTTGCATGCTGTGACGGTCGGACAGCAAACAAGGAGAAAACCTCTTGATGTGCAATCAGCCCAATTTAAAAAATTGAACTTATTTCCTTTTATAGGTTTCCTATGTTGCAGTTTATGAAGAATGTACTTGTGTTTGTTTCTCAAAAATCAATGTAACTTTGGTAGCTAAAACAAAAAAAACTTAAGTGTAATTACAGATTTTCTTAAGAGTACTCATACGTGCACAGAAAACAACTCTGTTACAAAAGCTAATGGCTTTAATGCCACTTGTACTTCACCCCTGCTGGATAATTTTATGAACATGGTCTACCCTAGCTAGAATAGATTTTATGTCTTTCTGAGAAAGTTCTGCAAAGTTCTAATAATGATTTTAGTAAGGGGTTGTTGTTGTTGTCTTAAATGGTCTGTACTTACAAGGTGTGTCAGAAAGTTTCAGGACTGGTGTCACAAAAGACTACAAACTACAAGTTTTCCCCTTTGCAGTAATCCCCCTGGAGTCTACCAAACTTTCCCAGCCTTCTCTGCCACGTTGCCATGCACTCCTAGAAGGATTCTTCCAGGATCCTCCGCAGCTCTGTCATCACAGCCATCTTGATTTTGTCCATGTCTTCAAAATGGGTCCCCTTGATGACCCCTTTGAGCTTGGGGAAGAGGAAAAAATCACACAGAGCCAGGTGGGGTGAGTAGGGAGGTTGCTCCAGCACGGCGATGTTCTTCTCAGCCAGGAACTGTGGGATGCTCAGGGCGTTGTGAGCAGGCACGTTGTCATGGTGAAGAAGCCATGACTTGTCCTGCTACAACTCTCGCCTCTTCTCGTGCACTGAACGAAGCAAACGCCGCAGGATCTCTTTGTAGACATGCTGAGATTACTTCAAAGGGGAAAACTTGTGGTTTGTAGTTTGGATTTGAAATACATCTTTTGTGACACCAGTCCTGAAACCTTTCTGACACACCTCATATATAACACTGTACTATCTTAGTGGTACTCAAAGCGCTTTACAATGTTTTCTCATTCCAACACACATTTATACACCAACGGTGACAGAGCTGCCATGCAAGGTGCCTGCCTGCCATTGGGAGCAACTTCGAATTAGTTGCCTTGCCCAAGGACACTTTGACTGGTGAGGGACAGGAACCGCCAACTTTGTGATTAGAAGATAACCGCCCTAATAATCCATCCTCATAAGCGCCCAAATAAACTATATTTTAGGTCCCAGAATCTTAAAGGCAGGATAAAGTCCTCTTTGGGAATGTTTTATGGAAGAATGTTTAATAATGTGTTCCCTTAACAACTTCACTAAAACATCCTCAGAATATTGCAGGCAAAATGTTCCACTTTGTTCATACGTCACATTGCAGCAATTCTGAGTCATTTGAGGCCTCGAAAACATCTTGAAAACATTTTTGTCGGTTTGACAACATTGTTACCTAATCATGTAACGTCCTCTAAACATCCTCTGAACTTCCAATTAAAACATTCTGCCTTAGTTAAATTTAGGAATATTATTTGAAATGAGAAATATCCTTAAATTGTTTTAGGGCATTAGATTACTTTTTTTTTTTCTTTAAAATGTGATTAGAGTTTGTAGGTAATGTTGTGAAAACAGTTGCTACTTGCTGTTTCTGGTATATTTCGTTGGAACTCACACTGTATGAATTATCCACCTCTCATTTTGCTACCTGACTGTTTGACATCTTTTCTCAGAGTTTCACTCACTTCACACTTAATCGTCACAATGTAAACAATGTTTAACTCACCTGTCAAAACATCTGGCCAGTTCCATGTGATTGTGACATGCTGTATTTTTTTTTTTCCCATTCTGTGATTTTAAACAGGAGCTCTACCAGTAACAGCCAACCACGGTGACAGTGTTGGATTGCAGGATCTCTCTCAGAGGAGTGAGGGGTATAAAAATAGAAACTGTCATTGTTGGTTACTGTGAATGTCCACTCTATAAAACAGACAGCTTAGAAACTGCCAAGCTTCCTGCCAAGCCAAACGTCCTTTCCTCTTTTTATCAAGAGAGGGAGTGCATTTTGAATGAATATCATAGCACTTATATTGATTTTCTATACCTCTGGAAAACAAAGAGTCTTAACTGCTCTGTGTGTGTGTGCGGTCTGCAACCCCGATGCCTTGTGCAAAAAAAATCCATTACTCTCTTACACTCCTTTTTAGTAAGGCAGGAAATTAGGCTTGATGAGCTGATGTCGTAACTTTTTGTAACTTCACTCTGCGCTGAGAAGTGCAATCAAAACAGCAGTTGAGACACTGTGGTTTAGTGGAAACTCTCTATAACTAAATCACGGTTATAGAATAGTGTACATGGATAGTAAACCCATGACAAGATGGTTATATGACTTCCCCTGGCATGCTACCGCTGTCTTGGGAACAGTAATATTATACAAAACATGGCCGCCTTATTTACCATAACACAATGAAAATGTGTTTTAATAGCCTCCATCTGTCATGCTGCAGACTACAGCACTAAAAGGTACTGCACATCTCTTCTCCCAAGGTGGAAGTAAGGCAGGCGTGAGGAAAGAAAGAGACATGGAGAGGGAGACGATAAAGAAAGTGTAAGAGTGGGAGCTAGTCAGAAAAGCGGAGAGTCGGAATGAGAAAAAAAAAAAAAATCCTGAACTGCTGCGAGTCGAAACACTGGGAACTTGGTTGGAGAAATGGCTATCATTAAAACCTACAGGCCAAAAAATGAATATTGTTCCAGGAGTCCTATGAATCACCAGATGAAGGTGATGCAATATTGCATCAGCATGTCACACAGATAGACAGAGAAAGCAGAGATGAGGTATCGCTGTATTTTGATGCCGAAAAACGATTCAAGTCGTATTTTGCTCCTCTGGTGAAATGCAGCCAGGTTACTGCCACATTTAACACGTTATTTACCTCTGAAATGTTCTCTGGCTGGCATCCAAATTCAACAGGGATGCAAAAAAGGAGAAAACCTGGACCTGAATGCTAACATTCTCATTTTGTTTGAATAGTCAGAGAAATGTTGGCATAAAAGTGACTTGATTCACTGCGAGACATAAAAAGAAATTTTATCTTCTCCACAGAGGTCCCACTGAGATAGTAGCAGAGAGTTATAGCAATAGATATACGAACTGAAGGTCACCCTTCAAAGGTTCAGTGTTCCAAAATAAAACATTGCGGGACAGGGCGATTTGCAAAACATGTAAAACTGGCATGTTTATACATAAAACAGTAAATAGGAAGTGAAGGTAGGAGTATTGGCTCTGAGACATTATATAAATGCATTTTGAGGAAATTGCCTATAAAACTCCTCAGCTGCACTTCACCTATTATGTTTTTACTGACTGCAAAAAAAAAAAAAAATGTCATTGTCAAAGGCAGGTACAACAATAACAAAGCATAACAGAGATGCAGCCATTACAAAGCACAGTGTTTATTTTTCAATACCATTAAGCAAATAGATGGACAAAGAGATATTTATTGTGGAACATGATAACTATTCAGCACAGGCAAGGTGTCATGCCATAAAGCAGACCCATCTCCCTGGGGACAAGTTGAATAATGTACAGTGATCAAAATTTTATTAAT
The DNA here is from genome assembly GCF_000690725.1 of Stegastes partitus. Taxonomy (NCBI): domain Eukaryota; kingdom Metazoa; phylum Chordata; class Actinopteri; family Pomacentridae; genus Stegastes; species Stegastes partitus. The sequence goes on from NW_007577780.1 coordinate 874,261, forward strand.
CCTTTGCATGATTAAATGGTTGTAAATAAAACATAAGTCTGAACAGCAGTGAGAGCATTGTAACAGACAGGTCTGCTTAAAGCAATGCGAGATTGATGGGTTCAAGCACTGGCAAAGCATTGTGGGAGTTCAGTTGAGATCCAAGTTTAAACAATACCTTCTATTGAAATATACACATTTTTTAGGTTTGTTTGGGACTGACTTTGACACCAAGACCCAGCCCATCTCGGTGGGGTTGTGCACTAGGTGTTGGCAGGCATCAGGTCTGAGTGTAGATTCAGGGCGATAATAAGACCTGAGGCAGCCCTGTGTGGGCCTTATCCATGCATTCTGCGTATGCAAATCAGTAGCTACTGCCTCCTTTGTTAAGCAAGGTTTGTACAGTGTGCTCTTCTTCCTTTATCATTCGTACTGCCAAGCCTGCGGAAATGAAAAGCAATGCAAATATGCCTGGCTTTTAGGAGTCGGCAGATAAAGCAGGGAGACCTTCAAACTGCAACGCTTCATCCGCTTCAGTTTAGCCTTGACCGAGGCATGCAAATTATACCTGAGACGTAGGGAGACTGACGCCGCAAGCTGCACAGGCGCAAAGCTGGGGCTTGAGATAGGCAAATCTCTCCTGGAGCAGGGTTAATTGGCAGAAAATATCTATAGAAAGGTTTAGAGAAAGGGGTTTGTGGAGTCCCACCAGAAAAAGCACACATATTTATGCCCTATACTGTTTGAGTCTTGACAGTGGAACGCTTGCGCAGCATTTTGGCCTCTCATTTTGTCATTTCGCTTCAAGGCAAGGATGTGCTCTATTGCTGTCCCAGGTACAAGGAGCAACTGAGCACTGCTTTATCAGATCGGTATAACATTCTGAATTCTCATTGGAGTCTCATGGACCCTTTCCTGTAGTGGTGTGATCCTTATTGTGTTGCTGGATGTCTGCTTGCGTATAGTCTGTGCTCCCACGATAACATCTAGGAGCCAAAAAGTTTGGGTAAATGAGAGCTTGTGGCAAAACTGAGAAGAGTACAAGTAAACAAAACCTAGATTGTTCATATCCACAGAGAATGAGGAGGCATAATAATGGCAGAGAATGCATTATTCTTTTAGGCCTGTTTTTACTGTTATGTATATCCAACTGAATCATTGCACGACTGAGGAAGACTGCTAAATTTATTAATAAAAATCCTCTGCACTTGTATGTATATAACATAAGCTCAAATGAAACTTTAGCTGATTTACTCTTAGTTACAGTATGTCTAGAAGCCTCATCTGGCTGTGATCAGTTTAGACATGTACAATAATTATCTAAATGATGCCTTTCACACCGGAACCTCCATGTGACCCCTCTTGTTTAGCCCATCATTTATGGTTTATTTAAGCACTGACCTTTTGTGCTTGCTGTAGGCAATTGCTGAGGCTCACTTCAGTGGATGTACAGCCCCATTTCCCCCACCCTCTGCACCCTTATCTGACATTGTCAGCACCAAAGGGACCCTTCATGTGACCTGACTGCTCCATGTGGAGTTAATAGGAAGAGGAAGCTATTAATATAATTTTGAGGTCAAAGGGCAACAGCACACATTGACCTAATGCTTGGTCTGGAGGAAAAAACACACGCCTCCTTTCCTTTTATAATATATATCATGGATTTGTATCCAATGCATTCTTTGTGTTCTTTAAGACATGCTGAAAGAGCAAGACGAGCAGAAGGATAAAGAAACACAGTGAGGGAGCAAGACAGAGATGCAGACAGGCAAAGACAGTATGGAGAGGAAGGGTGAAAGAGGAGGATGGGAAATAGTAGGAGTTCCCCAGTGTGTTTTCACCTGCAGTTTGAACGCGCTCATAACAATCCTGACTGTCTCCCTGAAGTGCAGTGTGCCAGCAACGACATAAGCCGCTGGCCCTCCTCCTAGGATAAAGGTGAAGAGGTATAAAGGATGTGACAAAACAAGTCTCAATGGTGATCATTTAACTAAGAAGTTGTACTCAAACACTGCACTCATAGAAACTGCAGTTTGCCTGTAACTGACAAAAGCTGTCAATCTGAGAAAATGAAAACATTACATTTATTGTTCTGAATTGACTGCGACTGCTTTTGTGCTATAACAAAAGGAGTAATCAATGTCTTTTGTCTTTGGAATATTAAATCCACAGGTAAAATTGGTGCTGTCTTTAGTTTCAAGCTATCAATGCTTTTGAGGAACAACATGAAACAAATAAACTGGACTATGTGGCCTGTGATGTGATGTCTACAGGGAAGTATATTCAGAAAGGAAAAACCGCTGAGTGCAAAATTAAGGGACATTACATCCAATTTCGCTTTCCACACAGTCTCTAGCCTACTTTTTTTTTTTTTTTTTAACCCTGGCTTCCAGTAGATGTACAGTGTCTATTAAAAATGTTTCCACCCCCCTTGGAAGTTTTCTTTGCTTTTGCTTTTCAACATCATGGTTTTCAATCATGGTCAATTTAATCTGGCCTTTTTTGACAAGAACTTACCAAAAAATCATTAATGTCATAGTGAAAACAAGTTTGTGCAAAGTATTGTCAATTAATTACAACTCTAAAATTTAAAGTAAGCAATTAAATAAGTCTTCACCCTTTTTAATGTGACTCACCGAGTTCAATACAGGTGCAGCCAGCTGGTGCCAGAAGTCGCACAATCAGTGAAAAGGAGATTATCTGAATGCAGTCAATGTGTCTCAAGTGACTGTTTTATGAGGACACCTGTATCTGGAGGGTCTAGTCATTGGTGGATAAGTAATCTTGGATATAACTACATCATGAAGACAAAACAACAGTCCATGCAACTCTGCTAAAAGGTGACTGAAAAGCATAAGTCAGGGGTGATACAAGAAAGACAATAGTGAGGAAGGCCACCAAGAAAGAGTTACATGTTTGAGTGACTGAGATGGAGAGACTGTGCTTAAAGCAACTGTTGCCTGTTCTTCACCAGTCAAAGCTTTAAGGGGGAGTGGCCATTGTTGAAAAGGTATATATTCAATCTGGAACAGAGAATGCCAGATGTCCTGTGGGAGACCCTGAAGACAACTGGAAGAAGGTTCTTTGGTGTGATGAGAAGACATTTTGCTTTTTGGCCATCAGGCTTGACGATATGTTTGGCGGACACCAAACACTGCACATCATTTAAACACACCATCCCCACTGTGACGTATGGTGGTGGCAGCATCATGACGGGGGAATTTTTCTTAGCAGCAGGCCCTGGAAGGCTTGTAAACTTAGAGAGTAAAATGAATGCATCGAAGCATGGGGAAATCCTGAAGGAAAACCTGATGCAGTCTGTCTGAAAACTGCAACTTGGGAGAAGAAAAACAATGACCCGAAGCATACAATCAAAGCTACACAGAAATGGGTTTCAAGCAAACAAGGCGAATGTTCTGGAGTGACTGAGTCAGAGCGCAGACCTTTACATAAGAATTAGAATAAGAAAAGGCTGTTCATTCATGATCCCTGTGTAACCTAAAAGAATCTAAAGCAGTTTTACAAAGAGTGAAGGGATAAAACTGTAGTGTCCAGATGTGCAAGGCTGACTCAGACCGAGTCACACAGGCTCATATTAAAAAATACAACTCAAACTCATGTTATAGACGTTTTAATTTATCATTTGCTTGTTAGACAATGTTTAGACATGTTACATTAAAGTACTGTACCAAAAGGAAACAAGCGCTGCATCTCCATGTGCCCATGACAGCTTTAAGCATAATACTTTTAGATCAATCTAGTTCATTGTTTTACTTTTCTGCCTTTGACCATCATTTCTATCAACGCTGGTAAGATTTTACTCACCACAGTTGTGAGTTACTGAGATCTGAAATGAAAACAGTCAACAGCTGTAAGAACTTAAGGTGAGTGCACCTTTTATGCCAATAATAATGCTTCATTGCAAAGGAAAACTCTGTGTGTGCATGGCTACAGCAAGAACGGTAGATCAAAGTCTGTGAACTGTGATGGACGTTAACAACAGACATATCTTACCTCGCCAGTCTTTCCTTTAGTGATGTCACAAAGCTGTCAAATCTTAGCATTTAACTCATGGAGTCCAAATTATCATAACTGATAGAAACAACAGCCAAATGCACAAATATAAGAGGCCTCTTTGCAATTACCCTTTTAACACCACAGGAAAATAAATTACATAAAGCGTGCCTTATACAGTCTCACGAAAACATCAACAGAATTGTACTTTCTTTACAAAAGGGAAAATAGGTTTAATTAGTACAGTAACAGTTCTAATTAGTAGTACAGTACGTTCATTCTTGAGTATTATTATTCAGTGCATGGATAATACATTTAGGCATATACTGTAAGCAAATAAAATGCACAAGTCAATGGGTAGGCCATTGAAACAGTTAAACAAAAGCCAACTGCATGGCAGTAAAAGAATCATTTACATGTATATTTCATCAGGCTACTCAAGCAGGAATACATAGTCACCCTCTGGTTAAGGGGAACAAACAACTGGAGCACCTTGGTTGCCAATTTTTTTTTTTTTTTTTTTTTTAAAGCGCATGCCACACAACCACAACATCCCCAGTTTGATTCCAGTCACATTTTCTGTCTGCATCTCTACTATTTGTTTTCCTATAAAGGCAAAAAATAATCTTAAAAGAAGGTTAAATGAACAACCTTCATAGTGACTGTGTGGGTGCCATTGCTCCAGGAGCAGTGAATCTCACATGAATTCAAATAAAATTTCTGATTTGACACTGAGGTTTATATCTAGATGACAGTATCCAAGGATAGTGTACATGACCTTATGGCATACATTTGTTGTATTTTAATTCTGAATAATTGTAGTTGACAACCAGATATTGTTAAATGTTTTTTGAATTTCTTCCATGAGAAGGAGAAGGGAAAATAGACCTCAATGTGCCTTGGGGAAAAATACAAAACACAAGCCTCTGTGTTAAAGGGATAAGATGAGATGTGTGGTGGAAAAACTAACTGGAATAGAGGTGGAGAAAGATGATCTACTAAAAACCTTCAACTTCTCTTGGTTTATTCAAAATCTACTAAACCTTGTTCATATTAAGATGCTTGTGCGGCCTCCACCTACTGTCCTCACCCACTACTAGAAAACTATGAAAAATGTGCATTGTAAAGTACCTCCCTGTTTAGTTTTTGGCAAGGTCAGTAGTCCATGTTTGCCGGCCTGCCAATGCTACTACAACTTTTATTTATGACATTTTAAAGGAAACACTTATTTCACAAAGTACCACAGAGTGCTTCTCATACCACTTCCAATTCAACAAACTGCTGTTGTCGGGTGCAAACAACGTATCACATCCTCATACGAGTTACAAAAAGAACAAACTGTACATAGCATAATGAGTGCATTCTATATACGGTTTTAAAAGGGTTTAAAATCCTGTCAGGTTAAAGACAAACCACCTATTCTTTCAGCTGATCTGAAGATAGGATGACCACCAAAAATGGAGTTGTGAGGTTTCTACTCAAAAAGGATAACAGGTTGTTTAAAGGGCATCTTCACACCCTTACCATAGAATATTAATATTGCATTAAACTCCAATTATTTGTCAGACATTAGCATTAAAACACAAGTGTCAATAGGACGAAGCTTCCACGACTTGGAGCTGCAGCTGATATCACCGGTAATATACATCTTCATGATCTATTAATTGTAATACAGACTTTTGCTATGCATTGGAAAACAACGCCTTTAATCACAATCACCTTCAACATTATTGAAAATTAATGGTCCTGTAAACATGCTCATTGGTGTCTCTGTTAGGTAGGCTCCCTCTGCTGATACATAGCCGACAGCAGTTTAGATGCTGCAACACCTTTATTTCATCATTCGTTGGAGTCTGGCTTTTGATGTGTGACTGGGGTTTCCAGCTAATGTGAGTCGAGTATTAACAAGCCTGTGCGCACATTTGTTTAATGGAGCTGATAGATGCCAGTGAATAATCAAATAGATATCTGACATTTATAGTACTTATGAGAGATAACGCTCTAAAGTGTGGCTCTGTAAAGTTTAATTTGATTAATTGTAAAACTGTAATAATTACAGTCATTTTACAGTGCAAATATAGATGCCGTAATGTAGAGCAATAACGTCTTTGACTCTCTTGACCTGTTTTGCAAATCAGTTTGTTTTTACAGCTCTTTTGTAGCCAGTCTGTATTAGCATGACCCTCCCCAACAAAGGCATAGTAAGCTCTTGAGAGCAACTTCTTTTTTCATCACTAAAAAAAAAATAAAACATTTTTGTTACAGCTGCAACAAAACAGGAAAAATGAAATTCTTTCTTTTCTTAAGAGAGCACAGATTCAGTTTTGAGACACAATAGACGGTATCGTACATTCACATTGTATGGGATGAGAGAGAGGCTGGCAAAGCTAATAAAGTGATGTGCTAATGTGCTTTGTGATGCGATGGTAGTCCCCAGCTTTCAGCTCTAAACAGATGGGATCTCTCCCGCAGGATCAGATAAAAGACGTCCATTTCTAACTCTGCAGAGCATGGCAGATTCAACAAAGGCTGCCTCTCAAAGGCGTGCTGTCCATGGGTGCTCACACAGAAGTCCTTCGCATAAAATAGATGTGGCAGAGCACACGCAGCAATGATGAGGTTAAATTGAGGCATATCAATCTTAACTAAGGCAGGACAAGGAACCAGATCAAAACAATCACATGGAACTAATGTGTGTTGGCCTGTGCTGCTGCTGCTGTGCAAATGACACACAATTTAGAACATTCACAGCCTCCTATGGGCTGACAATGCTAAATCGTAAAATGTCAAGCTCTGTAACAGTGGCAACACCTTCTCATCATATATTCAAATCCTTAGAATTTATAGAGCAGGTGATTCAAGGATAAGCGCCGTAGACATCCATAAATACACATCACCTCGCCATATATTTTCCATATCACACTGTCAGCGGGAGCTGCCATACCATTAGAATATTCTCTAAACCCTCCCCGCTTGTCCTAGTACCTGCTCCTCCTTCTTTCAGTCTGCGAAAACCCTTGCCACCAGAGATAACCGCTGCAGAGATCACCCTGTCCCTGCGCCCCCCGTCCCTCTCGCAAGGACGCCCCCGGACCCACATTTCTGGGTCATCGCTGAGCTCATAGATAGATCCGTCTTCCACGCTGTGCTCCAAAGACTCCAGGGAGGAGTCCGACGCCTCGTCGCCCAGTGCCGTTAATGGCCGTCCGGGTAGCCCAGATGTAGAGCGCAGCTTGTACTGCAACAGGACACCCCGTCCTTTGCCTCTCCCCTCCCCCTGGTAGGACTGTTGCAGTGATTCCTGAGAGGAGGTGTCGCTGCGGTCCTCTCCTCCACAGGCAGAGTCTGGGCCGTCCCCGACAGAGTCCCTCTTTAGCAGTTCAGGAGCCAGAGTGCTGGTGGTGGCGACCAGGAAGTCCACAGGCCCACAGTGGGCATTTAGAGAGACCATTCCCTTTCCTGTAGCAGACAGACAGAGAATATTTAAATGCCGTCCAGAGAGACAACAGATTCTGTCCCCATACCTCACCAGGGTCAAGCCATTGTCAGTTACATAAATTAAATGAGATCATTATGCAAGATGCAATTTGCACTGTGTGAACTGAAAATTACCCTAAACCCAGCTTTGGATTATATGCCATCAACAGTTAATTGTAATTATTTATCATAATTGTACCACTGTAACAACAGTAAAGCAAGCTATAGTTTGTGAGGCATTTACATATTATTCAATAAGCTAGTTTGAAATAAGCTGGCTGAGAAGTAAGGGTTCTGCAAGTGGGAAACTATCGACCTCATTCACTTGGCGTAATAAACAAAACCTGCCAGGCAGTTTTTAAATTACCCTGCAAGAATATATATACAGTATGATTTGTGTGTTGCCTGCCCAGTAATATTTGCACTGATTCCCAGAGCCACAAGAAAAATCTGGGAGTGTGACCTCAATAATGGGCAGTGCAGAGCAATTTTCTATCATAAAAAAAAATCTTTTCGCTTTTCTTCTGACCTCTCAAGAGGCCGTTCAATCACAGTCAGTCGCCCCCCTCTGATCCATACCTGTTATTTTGGGGATGCCCTCCAGTTTGGGAACTGGAAGAGTGATAATTAAGCCTTGGGCTGTGCCCACCCATAACAGCCCCTGACAAATTAGAAGACTGGTGACTCGCATGCTCTTTTGACCTGCAATATAGAACACATCGACAGAAAATTGAGTTTTCTTTGCCACCCATTGTTACAAAATACAACCACAACAGATTATGGGTCTTTTTGACAAAATAATAGATGACTGCCTGTTGACAAAATGATACAAGTTTTACAGATTGGGCGGTCTGTCTTTTAGAAAGTGAATTATGAACTTCCATTTATTTTATTATTATCAGCACTATTCAGTCCCAGCATGAAGAAAAAAAAAAAAAGTCAAACACACTTTTATTGTTGGTTATCAGTGTTAGCTTTAGGAGAGGTTTAAGCTCTGTGATCAGCCTGTATTTGACAAGCTTAACACATGCACACCAAAGCCACCTAGGGCTCTGGGTTATATAAGATTATGAAAAGTTGGATCTTTCTATTTGCCACTGACCCAATTGAAAGAAAACTCTCATAGAAGCACATCATGGGAAACAAGACTCTGTTAACTTGGCATTACATGTTGCTGTCTGAGATCTAAGCGCTTCTGAAATACTGAGATTTAAAGTTTTCACTGGCTACTGTACACAGCACGGATGATATGCAATGCGATCCTCTTTTACTAGTAACATGACAGATGTCCTTTTCGATGCAAACATCATCATCATTTTAAATATGCAGGCCCTGTGTATCCATGGTTACACCCACATGGGGGCTTTTAGTCAGTTTCGGTGACCAGATCAGACCTCTTCTCAGGTCTCAGCGGCTGAGTGACCTTATTGTAGCGGAGCAACATATGATTCTTCAGAATTTACTGTCCCAAGCAAACATTTCAATCATCCAGAACAGCTAAAAACTACATAAGTGGTTATTAAGTCAGAATTCTAGTCTAGTAGTTTAGTGTTAATAGTTTCTTTGTTTTGGGCACATCTCCTGTTGTGTAGTATGTGGAGATCCAGGACAATGTGTTGAAAATAGAATTTGGCACTGAAAACCAAAAAAGCTGATGTGAAAAAGGAAACAATGCCATTGAAATGTTTTTAAATATGTGTGTGTGTGTGTGTCAGGTCAGGCGTCACGGTCAGCTTAGCTACATGGGCTCCTGCCAACCAGATCGTGTCACATCCTTTTCTAGCTGTAGTAGGGGTAATGCATGTCTATAGCAAGTGATGGCATTTAGTTCCATACTGTGCATCTTTCAGTCTATAATAGATTTGTTGAGGTTTGACACTGCTTTCTTGAGTTTTGTTTGTGTTTGTCTGTTCTCTCATTGCTTAGCTAAAGATTCTGCCAGGCGGTTTGAATAAACCATGTAATTTAGTGCATTTTTCCTTCAAGGGAGCCGAGTCTGATACCAAACACACACACACAGCTGATTACTTTAGTGTTTTTATGAATATCTTTACCAGGTATGGAGTTGTTTTAGCAGTAGTATGCACCGCTATGTGCTGCTGAGCTTCAACTGTTCTATTACACCAAAGTGCTGTTTGTGCTATAAACACTAAAAGTGGGTCAACTGGCTGCCAAATCAGATGATTTTTTAAAAATTATTATTTTAGGTTGTAATTTTAATTTCTTATTCATATGATATTTACTCTGTCATGTATATTTCTGTAGTTTTTGGCTGTATCAGCAAACAGACTGAAGAGAATGTAAACAAAGTTAGTTAATTACGTTCATTCATTAGTTTTTTGTTCTTGTCTGCAGCCGATAAGATCAGTTTTGATGTACCAAGTTGTCACTGCTGCTGGTATAGAGGTTCTCTGTTAATGTGACAAATGATGTCATCCAGGGCCACTTCCTTTAGAGTGGGTTCATAATCCCTGGATGAGATTAAACAGTGCTTTTCTTCGAATGAAGTTTACTTTTTGCATTCCGGTACAGAGCGTGACGCAAGAGTCAACATACATTTTATGCTGCGACGTTTTTCCACTGCGGAACTGTTTTCATAGCGCTGCATTAGTGACGGAAAAGGATAATGGCACACTCTTATTATACATGCACATCCTTTGTTTGCAGTTAACAAAGGGGGTAAAAAAGCATTGTTTGTTGTGGATTTATTTTTGCATTCCTTCTGTGGTCCCTCAGCTTCTGGCTCCCACTGTGGCCTAGTTATCTATAGAACCATTTACCATAATATCCATGGCAACTATAATTGAATTACACCAACACTCATTTGAACACAACTAAGAGAATGCTCATTTACATGTGTAGCTGTATTTACATGTTTGTTCTGTGTCATGCTCAGATTATGATGATTTGCATGAGTGGTTCAACGGTGTCATTAATTAATTCATTTCAGTGTGAAGAAATGAATCATCTTGAGCAGGAAGCCGACGCTGTAGCGTGGAGCGCATTCAGCAAGCCAGAGAGCCTTTAGGTAGAGACCTTGCAGGGTCACAGCAGTGAGTTAGGCGCTGGCAAAAATGGCCTTTATCTCAAAACTGTCTGCCACCTGCTCACATTGCCTGAGAGTCTATTTGTACTTTGGTGAGGGAGCTTAAGTGAGAGAGTGATGCTCATGAACACCCACTCCCGGGTTACCATGAAATCTGGAGTTAAGTCGGAAGATGTGGGCACCAGGCATTGTCTTTAGAACAGTGATAAAGAGGGATAATGACAAAGGCACTTGAGATTAAGGAGGTATAGCTTAACCTCAAGCAATCTTGCACCTCCAATTTCTGCAGAAATGTACACACTCCGCAGTGCGCAGTGGCTTTATCGTGGGAGCCGGTATTTGCCTTAAAAAGAAGATGTCTCCAAAGATAAATGTTTCTCTATGATATGTCACTGAGGACTTTATTTTGGAATATTATTTTTTCACCCTAAGGATAGAACTATTAAAGGCATTAGTAGAGAAGAGATCAGCAGTTTCCTCTGCCTCAGAAACTTCTCTGTTGTTTACTGCAACTGGAATTCCCTGTTGAGTATAAATCACATTAAGGGGAGAGGATTAGGGGGTATATCATTACTGCATGTCCTAGCATAAGTCAAGGAGAAACCTAGGGGAGCAGAGACCCAGTGATGGAGAGAAACTATCAGTAATTCATGTGCAGTATCTGTGGTTGTAGAGTGTCGGGGGATCCTCTTTCCTCTTGTGAGCTCAACAAATCACAACTTAAGTCAAAGATCCTCTTCCTTTTGTGGACCCTGAAGACATGAGCGGAGCAACTCTTTTTCTTTTCACCCTGTAACTTCCCCCAGGGCCAAGCCTTGAGGCTGCCACCCTCCCGCAAATCTGCTGCATATTTCAAGGGGAAGCACTGGCGCTGGGTGAAAATGACCTCTGGGTCACTGGTGTTCTCTAGATATCACGGCCATAGGAGTCCGCTCTGCTTTAAAGTCTCCTCTCAAATGAAAGGGGAGGGGGGAAAAAAAGGAACTTTGATCAAGAGAAAAGTTTTGTGTCTGAAAAGCATGCCTGTTGTTATTCTTTCTTTACTCAACTCGCAAGAGAAAACCTTTTTTTCTCCCTATGAGATAGAGTGCTACCACAGCTTTGAGTATTGCTCTAAATACATCAATCAAAGTCTGGTGTGACTCAATAAAAAGGACAAATTTTTCTAAATCCAGATGCATTTATATCACTCCCTTAAGCTCAAAATGATCTTCACATATTATGCATTCATGTACTGAATGAGCTGAGGGGCCCGCGTGCCACAGTCTGAACATGTTTGTGGCCAGCTGATATTGAGTCACATGTACTGCAGTTATCGCCATTAGACAGTTTTAGGTACGCTCCGGTGCAATCTAATTTGTTTACCATAGTTCTTGCCTCAAAAAAGGGAAAACACCCACACTTGCTGATAAATATTTCATCCATCATGAAGGCAGGCGCGCAGGAAGTAATGGGCTATCTGTGGCATCCTAAACGGACTGCAGTGAGAAGTGAAATGGGGGTGAGAGGATTTTAAAGCAGAGCGGATGAGATGAAACAGTGACTGAGAGGGGAAAAGTGGGACAAAAAGAAAGCAAAATATTAACTCAAAAGCAGGATAGAGGGGAGGTACATGTAGAGAAAAAGAGGTAAAATGGGCAAGACACCAAAGGAGCATGGGATGTTTAAAGAAAGGCATGAATACTGCCATGGTAACTCTATGTAAGAAAATCTTTAAGGCTGCCAATTCATTGCTCAGTAGCTTTTCTTCTTCTTTTTTAATTTTTTTTTATTATTATTAATCCCTGTCTTTCACCCCATAGCTTTATTATGTCTTTGCAAAGGCCTGAGATGGATACTTATTCAGGTCAGTCCCAGGAGTTCAAGACCCAAGGAGCAACCTGCACAAAATGAGAATATCAATGTGGAGAGGAGACAGCATCATCTGTGCTCCGATGCCGCCCTCTCATTGCTCTCATGAAACAAAGACCTAACAAAGTGACCTGTAAAAACAAATGCATTTACGTTGCACAATTTGGAAGCATCAGACGATGAATTTGTCACAAAGAAAAGCAACTGTGTGAGTTTTTGTGCGAAACCGTGCTTTGATTTCTGCGTTGCGCCGCAGGACGGAGCATGACCTCTGGATATAGAGGTCAAGACCGAGCGGTGGTGTGAGGGTACCTGTGTTCAGCAGCGTCGAGCGTGTCGAGATGTTGATTTCCTGCAGAAGCTCCAGTGTTTCGGTATGAAAGAGACGAATGGAAGAACCCTCTGAGAATGCCATCCACACCCCTCCACCAGCGCACGCCATGTGTGCAACGCTGACCATTGGATCTGGATGCACTTCAAATTTCTGTAACAGAAACAATCATGCTTTTATAAAAGAAAAAGATGGAACTTGTGGGAAAAATGTTATTACCCACAACATCAACTAATGACATTATTTGTACGCTGGAAAAAGAAGCATTTCCAAAACGGAAAGGTTAGCTCTCAGTGGAATCTCTGGTCTTTTAAACCAAACATACATTACTTCTTAGATTTCTCTCCATATATTTTGTGTGCTACTACTATTGTAGCCTGATTGCAATTTTTCTAAAATGGTTCAGGCAGTTTGTAGTTAGCCTTCCATTCTCATAGCAACAACAAAAATGCATTAAAAAACAAAACAACAAATCATAGAAAAGTCACGATTGGCAGACTGTGTCGTGCTTCATCGTATCATAGATGGCATAATTACATCATGCTACTATAAGCACACTGAATTTCACATTCAGCTGCTGCTCCTCACTTGCTTTTGTAAATAAAGTCTAAATGTCCCTCCTAATTTTGTAATTTACAGAGTCCCTGACACACGGGGCATGTTTTTGCATCATTCCCCTGGCTTCTATCTTTTTAAGAGCACAATGGAAAAAGAGTTTCAGGCACCCAGTCTTAATGAGCAGCTTGAAATAAATGCAATGAGCCTTATCATGGCAACACATGCGGCCCCTGCGGTCTAAGGCGTGACAAGGGTTGGTTTGGGCATCATCTTGGAAACTCATATCACTGTCAATGTACAAGTTGCATGGAGCTGGGCAATTAGTCAGTGAGAGTGACTGAGTGAGGATGAGAATGCACCGCCAACCCCAACCCAAGTGCACTGGCAGACAGGGATTACCACCTGTTTGTGTGCCCTTGCCAGTGGGTCCTCCTTTGTTTGAAATTAGGAAAAAGGGAAAGAAGCCTTTGATGTGTTTTCTCTTTTAATTGACTCCTCAGGAGTGGGTGCCTGTTTCGCCTGGGAGACGATATGCAATGCATCTCTTCGTTTTTCAAGTGCAGCCATCAAAAAATTAGATATCCATAATAAAAAGGCACATTTCACCTTCAATAACCCATTGCAATTCAAATGAGCTGACGAGTTTGTAAAGGAAAACACAGTCCCATTGTACTGTATATGCTGCAAGATGATCGCATTAATCATTATCAAGCCGAGTGACTCTAAAAAAAAAAGGGACTTCCAGCTAATCAATGGCTGACATACTGTAGCAGTTGAACGCCATCTTGAGTCCCATATGTTTGAAACCAGCTGGAAGGCATTCTGGGAAACTAATACAAAACAACACAACAGGCTCATTTGACTGGGGATACAAAGGATGCCATGCCTGAACATTTATTTTAAATCACTGACTTAAGTTTTGTTTTTTTTTAATAATTAATAAATTCAATTTACATCAGCAACAATTCACATTTTATCCAACATTCCTAAATAGAATTCCACACATATCTTATCACAGACACGGACTGAACCATGCTGGATGACCGTTGTGCTGTGTCAAATGCAGGATAAGTACAAGCCGCAGCTGCTGCCCCCAACCAGCAACCTGGTATTAGTCTGCTGAATCCAGCGTTGCTTACAGAGATGAGGTAGTCAGTGAAGCTTGACAGCAGTAATGTGCCCTTTCCACTCAACTCGGCAGTGTCATACAAACAGCAGCATCCCTCCTATGGTCTTCCACCAGCAGTGGGAAATAACAACACAACTAAAGCCACAAACACTACAGCTGGTCTGAACAGCTCATTAGTCCTTCATTACGCCAGGTGACAAGGTGTCTTTGTCCTTTGCTGAGAGCTAAGTCCACATCTCCACTCTGAGGGCGAAGGAGTCGAGTGGAAATGTGAGTGATGGGCGAAAGCAGGAAGAGTAAGAAATAGTAATGGGAAGAGGAAAGAACAAGGTCTGCCAGTCAGTATTGATCAAAGCCTGTATGGCCATGCATGTCCTACTTTGTTAAGGTCTGGTTACATGGGAGCGACTCAGACCTTGAGTGTTCAAGTTTGTGGAGCTCCGTAATAATACCGAGATTGGCCCTTAAAAAGTGTCTCAAACGATGCCATAAATGTTCGAACAAAAAGACATTTGTGTAAAAATAAAAAAACAAACAAACAAAGCATTGCATTATCATCAGATTCAAATCAACCCCTACTGCGGGTCTATCTGCAAAATCAAATATCACTTGATTGGTTGAGATTTTCTTCATTTTCTCCCCAATTAAGTTGTTTCAGATTTCCATTGTGTTCTTGCTGCTACCAAGCCCTTTTAGTTGGTCTGATGAGAATATAAATAGGGTTTTTATAATTTTTATAATTTCACTGACGTGCCCAGATTTTTCTTTGGAGTAAATGAGTTTAAATACACATCAAAAAGTAGTACAGTTTAGTGTGAATAGAGTTCTTTGGTGGTGCGGACAGCTCAGAGTATGACTGTAGTAAATCTAAGTAAAAAGAAACAACCGGGAGAGAACAAAAAAGCTGGAGGCCATGTTTTTAGTTCAACATGGTTGTTTTTTTGTTGCAGTACCTTGGTTGGCCCTTGGATCTAAATGATTCGATGCACCATATGGAGCTGTATTTACGCATCTGTGAGCCAAATCAAAGATACCATAAGTGGAAAGAGAAGCTGATCTCTGTTTATCTATGAATTACCCTTTTAGTGCCATGAGCAACCAGACTCCATGACTGGCTAAGTCAGTTCTGAGTAGAATATTCTGGTAAATACTGTCTGGATTGCCATGATACTTTGCATAGACATTCACAGCCTTCAGCAGATGGTGATCTGCTGACTTTTCCATCTGTTGTCACCAGCTGGTTGACATTTTTGAGCAAATCTATTTGCATTGCCTTTAAGTTTTAGTAGCATCATTCAAGATGAATTGGATAAACTTGCACTATCTTCGACAAAACGCGGCAATGTTAATGAAATTCCAACACTCAGCTGTGCTTTGCATTGAGTGCTAAATGTTAGCATGCTAACATCATAAACCAAAACAGCAAACATGAAAAATATACTAGGTAAACATCAGTATGTTATCTCTGTCACTGTGAGCATGTTAGTCTGCATACATTAACATTTAGCTCATTCACTTTTTAAACCCCAAATAGTCCAAACTGTCATTTCCAGGCTTTGTGAGCTTGTTACAAGGAATCTGCATCTAAGACTGAATGCTTCTGAACGCATTAAAACATGTTTTAAAGCCTTGCCTTCCCCCATTTTTCTTCACTGCTTTCCTCACAGCCATTGTATTATTGAGGATTTGTCAGCACCATAATTTTCATATACCCCACTGGGGTGGAGTGTATGTAATCATATATTACAAAGCCGGGAGTCCACACAAATTTCTAAGTGTTATGATGATCCTCTGGGGTTCAGCTGGGTGCCATTTCAACACCATAGGAAGTGTAGCGATGTTTACCAGAAACAGACTGAAAAGGTTATATTTAAATAACACCTTGTCGTCGATGCATCAACGGTGAAGCTTTAAAAAGAGACACATGATGAGCAGCGGGGTGCAGGATCAACGGCGTCAAATGAGACAGGGCGCAGTGTCCAGCAAAGTTATGGATAAATTATTCAAAAGTACAGCAAATCTCACAAAGTGGTGAGCATACATGTGGGAACACAATGGAATAAAGCAAGGTGAATAAGAGTCCATGAACCCTGGAGCCTTGCACCGAGTCACATCTCTTCCTGCAGGTACCACATACTACTTGTCCAGATCCTGGATATGCACCGCAGCCCCTGTGAAGTCAGCCCTCCTGAGTCCATATTAGTGAGGAAGACAAGGTTAGCAAAGAAGTAACCAGAGCTGACCTGTTAAGCTCTGTGGGAGATACAGTGAACCAGAACTGTGCCTCAACTGCGTGGCCATTCAGCTGATTAAGCTTGTGTCTCTGGGGGACTGCGCTAGGGAAAAGAGGTGAAGGAATAAAAGGAGACATTCCTAGCTCAGCTCACTCCTGATTATGTGGGTTTTGAAGCAGACTCAATCAGCTGCTGTTTCTGTGTTGTTCATCCAGAGTTGTCAACTGCTTATCTTCATTTGTTAAAACTTTTAGAAAAGAACATACATATTAACCTTGTATTTTGCATAATTCTAGATTTTGTGTTTGTCTTGTGTGTATTGCTGCATGTTGTACATCTGCAGCGTTTGTATTTGGCATGAGGACAACGAAAAATAATTGCAAATGGAATAAGTGGTGAAATAAATGTGTTACATTCGCTCTTGTTGTAATACTTTTTCTTTTTTCTGAAAATGTAACTCATTTACATTGATAATGAAAACAAATTTACATGATATGCTAGGAAATACATTTGTTTGTTTGATTAAATTCATATTTTTATATGTCACAACTCTATTTATCCGGGGAAGGTTTGCTCGCTACGCATCCTCCTTTTCAGGTAAAACCTTACCCATTTATACGGCCACGCACACTCACATCTGGGAGCTATAATTAAATGGTGATGGTTTGCAGTTCGGCATCGGAATATTAACATTACCCAGAAGAGTTTGTTTTATGTCATTCATTATTGTCTACGACAGCCGGAGAAGTCACCCTGCTATACACCTCTAATGACACAGCGTGCAGAAGAACACCTTGGAGGATGACTACTCCAAAGTGGAAAGCATGACAAAGACAACACCCCGAATGATTTTTGTGGAGATAATGGTGCGCATTTGTGGACCATAACTCAGAGCTCAGAGCGGTCCGGCTAAATGAGGCTTATTTGTGTGTGTGAGGGCTCCAGCAAACGCTGTATGAATCTACAAGGGGTCTGATTCGCTGTCCGTGCAGCAGCTTCAGGCAGTAAATCTTGATGACATCGCAGATTAGAACGCCGGCTCTCTAAGGTTGTGCGTATGCATCCTTGCATCTTTCCAGAAAATTAAAGGAGAGGAAAATTTCCTCAAATATTAAAAAAATAATAATAATAATTCACTGTCCCTGTGTTACTGATGTCCACATTTGACCCTGCAAATAGGGATGAAAGCAAGATAATTTATCTGAAGTTCATTTCAACAACTTTTAAATACAGCAATCTTTTTGCATATTCCACACAACAGACAAGAAACTCTTTCAGAGAACTCATAGGTGTCTTGGTGGCCTCCTTCGCTAGTCACTCAGTTTTTTAAGGACGGCATACTTTAGGCACATTTACACATGAGCCATTTTCCTTCCATTTTTAATGATGGATTTATCTGTTATCCAAGTGATATTTAGTGACTTGGAAATTTTCTTGTGCACATTCACTGACTTAGCACTGTTGCCTCGCAGCAAGAAGGTTGCCGGTTCGCGTCCCGGTGGGGGCACCAGAATCTTTCTGCGTGGAGTTTGCATGTTCTCCCCGTGCAGCGTGGGTTCTCTCCGGGTTCTCCGGCTTCCTCCCACACAGTCCAAAAACATGTTGAGGTTAATTGGTGATTCTAAATTGTCCGTAGGTGTGAATGTGAGTGTGCTTGGTTGTCTGTCTCTAAGTGTAGCCCTGTGATAGACTGGTGACCTGTCCAGGGTGTCCCCTGCCTTCACCCTAAGTCAGCTGGGATAGGCTCCAGCCCCCCACGACCCTAGTGAGGATTAAGCGATGTATAGACAATGGATGGATGGACATTCACTGACTTGTGCTTTTTAAAAACCTTTTCACAGAGTTGGTAGGAGTGATCTTTTTTCTTCCTGGTGTAGTTATATCCAGGAGTGCTGATTCACCAGTGAAAGGACCTTCCAGATCCACGTGTCTTTATACTACAGTCACCGAGACACATTCGCTGCACTTAGATGACATCCATTTTACTAATTGTGTGACTGGTAACATCAACTGGCAGCATCTGTGATAAAATAGATGAGTCATTTTAAGTGCAATGAATACTTATGCCATGACTAATTTTACTTTTCTAATTCATTGATATTACCTTGAAGAAACCTGTTTTGACAAAAAATAAAGCCATACTAAATTGAACATGATTCAATGTTGAAAAGCAATGAAAGGAGAACAATCCATAGTGGATTCATACTTTATATAGGCAATGTACAAAACAGCATTGCTTTTGCATTTTAATCATAGAGTGTACATAAAAGAAGGACTACTATTGTGAGGCCTTTGTGTTAGCACTCATCAAACCCTTTGGGAATTGGTCATCCCCATCTTGTGTTTGTCTATATTAGTCTAACAAGATCTGTAATTTACAGACTGATTAAGGGAGAGGTTCGGTAATTTTCTCATTGACTTCTATGCAATTGGACCTTTTGTTGTTTTTACCCAACCAAAGGAGTCGCCCTCTGCTGACTGTTTAAGACACTTCTGTATTTGCTTTACTTGCTTTGTCCATCTTTTATAAACAGTCTAGTCTAGTTATTGTAGCTTGTAGTGGCTTGTTAACACAACACAGACACAGATTACTCTTTCAGCTCTGTTTTTGGTCTCCACCAACTCCTGAGCTGCCCAGTGCTTCACAGTGATCATCAGCTGGATGTTAACTGTATATGTATATGTCTATTTTTATTTTTTATTTTTTTTACCATGGGCATAGAGCATTTTATTAATCCTGTGAGCTTTTATTAGTATAAGACCCTCAATGCTTCAGTGGTTTTGTTCTTTGCTCCCATATTTGCATATCCATATAAATAATGCACATTCATGAGAATTTTGCAGACCAAAGCAGTGTTAAAACTCATTGCTTTTTTTTTTTTTTTCAGTAACAGGGTAAACTGCAACATAATGTGCCTAGCTACAGTTTAGTTATTTACCTGAGTAGTGAGGCTGGAGGCTTCTACGACTGTGACTGAGTTCCCGCAGCTTGCCCACACTGAATCATCGAGCACCAGCAGCGTCCGAACCGGGTCTGAACCCAGGGTTACACATCTACATGAGTCAGGGTCCCAAAGATCATCTGAGAAAACGAAAACCCAGTGAACAAACAACAAACACACTTCTCAAAGCTGCCACCAAGATACTAGAGAGATGTGAAGAAACACTTGGAATCACAGGCTTTTACAGCAGCTAGGCAACATTTTTATTAATAAATGCTGAACACATGGCCCCCTTTTCTACTGGAACACTGTCACACTGAGTGAGGCAATTAAAGTAAATTCTTCCTGCTTGTACCACAGCAAGTTATGTTGGTGTTTATGTATGGAGGAAAAAAAAAACAAAAAAAAACTTTTAAAGCATTTCAACATTGTTGACCAATTACTAAAGCATCAGTGAAGGGGGTTCACAGTGGAGGCTGGTTTTTCTTTTACTCTAATGAACAAACAACCATGTGAGAGTCTATGAACTACAGGCTGACTAAAGACTGTGGACTTCCATTTGAAACACCACACACTGTGAATCGCCACACACTGCGCAGCACAGTGTTTACGCCCTTGCCACCTACATGCTAATGAGTCTGAGGTGTACACTTCAATGAACTTTCCAGCTTCTTTATCACCACTTCTTTTCTCTTTGAAAAGAGCTGTGACTCTCAACGGCTCATCGTCTCCTTTTTTGCTTCATCAGTGTGAAAATGAAGCGGACCCTTTTTTCTCGCTTTGAGTTTTAATCAGGGGGCACACGTTGCGGCTACCACAGACGCACATTATAAAGTGAATCGCATAAGCATTTCCTTTGCTGTGCGTTAATGAAGCAAAATTAAAGAAGGCAGTGCACCCAGCCATTTAATTAACATTTTGAGTTGTTTATTTCTCCCTTTCATAGGAGCATAGCTTTACAATGCCTTCTGACTTCCACAGGTTAATTGTTTGGTTTGTTATAAAGGTCATTTTTCCACCTTTTCAAAATTCACTCTTGTAAATGTCCCTCCGGCCACTTGCGCTAAGCAAGGCCATGCCAGTGCTTCTCCCTCTTTAACACGGGGACCAGGCTTGTCGCACCAAACCAAACTTTTCTGCTTTATCTTGTAAAATATTTTCACCGCAAGCTGCCTTGATGTACATATCGCAGTAGGGGAAGGGTGGACCACATTTTTCACTAAGTAACAATGTGTTGGGTGTATAAATATGCCTTTTGATACAGGTCTCAACTAAAGCCTTGATATTTTCTGGCTGCAGCAGACTTGTTTTCAGACAGTAGCACGCTAGTCAAGGGCATAAATCTTTCACAGATGTGCCGAATCCACAAACATTCCCCGGCACCCTCCAGAGCTTTTCTCCTGTCCTTTTTTTTTCTTCTTCTTCTTTTTTTTTTTTTCTTATATACAAAGCATGAATAGTAATATTTAATCGGCATGCAGCAGCTTGGTGTAATTAATCATCCTTTCTGCTTGGGAGAAGAGAGGCGCACAGGAGGCAGGCAGGCACGTTGACATACTCTGGCCAGGTAAAAGAGAACCCAGTGATAGAGCTATTGTGCTCCCGCTGGCTGTGAAGACTGCAAACCGCTGCTGAGATGGTGTTAAGCCCCCTTGGCCTTGTGAAATGCCTGACTAAACATAGCATGCCATCTACCACATAGTGAAGTGTTATTTTCATACTTAAGGCAGGTGTGAAAATCACTGGAAATGGGAAATATAGTGTAACGAGAAAAGTGATTTTAAGGCAAACATTTGAATGGCAGGTCGGAAAAATAATGTAATAATTCTAAAAGTTTATTTTTTTTGTTTGTTTTTTTAAGAAAACAACCATGGATTATCTATAACCTCTATATTATAGTCCAAATTATTAGGGAAATAATCATATTTGAGCACAATAGATGCTTTATGAACATGAAAGAAAATTAAACTTATAATATATAGGTACCTATATATCTAGAGAAACCAAAGAGGCATAGAACGTTGGATGACCTCATATTACAAATGAAGCAACACAGTGTAATTTGCTGTGAAATAAATGCCTTCTGCCTGTATAACTGGATCTGTACAGCACTGGTAGAAAACAACACACAGTAAATGCTAGAATTAACACATAATGACTTTATACAATGAAAAGCCTCATTTACTGTATCTACAAGATATAAAAGTTTATAAAAACAGTTTGTAGAGTATTTAATGAAGTCTTTTTTTTTTCTTTGCCTTTTTCTTCACTACATACAATAAAAGGAAAAACAAACCCACTGACAAAGAGACATTCTCACTTCTCCACAAAGACCACACACAGAGAGTACAGCAGCCACCCCTGACAGACACTAAACTAGAGCCATCAGTCTAGAAACAAAGCAACCTCAGGAGCACCTTACCACTGTTATTTCTTCCATAAACCATCATGGTCCCGTTCCGCAGGCCTGCAAACAGGAAGCGAGAGGAGTGCTTCAGGCACAGCACAGGGCAGCCCTCTGGGTTACGGAGGGTCAGTAGGCATTGTGCTGCAGTGTCCACACTGCCGTAGACCAGAACGCTGGAAGAACAACAGCGGCACAAGCCAACATGATAAATGAGTGTCATTTGAAATGACAGAGTGCCTCGTTTTCATGCAGTTTGATTTAACCGTGCACAAAGCATTGCGTATGTGGAACCACTCCGTCTTTCTTGTGTTTGAAATGCCATCTGAACTTTGCTGCATCTTATTGTCTTCTTCAGAATGACAAATGCACATCGCCGTTTGTTTCTCTGTGTCTGAGAAGAAAATGTTAAGTAGCATTGGAGCTGACAGGATTTCGAGTGTACTAAAATGCTGAAATAGTTGTTTTTTTGGTTTGGTTTTTTTCATAGCATTTTACTGTATGTCTTTTTTTTTCCTTTTCCCTGGACAGACTCTCATACTGGGAGATAATGACTCAGCACAAACAAACCGCTGACATATTTTAGATTTCTATACAAAAGACGAATGCTGCTGTTAATGGAAATTTTTAGAAAAAAATGGCGACATAATGGGTAAATGTGATATGCAAGACTATTCTCCGTCTGGAAAAAAAAAAGCAAACAATTTATTTACTGCAACTGTGACAGGAGACTGAGATTAAACCTATCCTCTATTACACACAGTGGGGATCAGAAGGTTTATTGGATTTGAAAATGAAACGGTGATCTTAGCAGAAGTAGCAGTATTGATGCTGTGTTGGGGTATCAACTCTGATTTCTTGCTTTGATGAAATATTGACAAGCAAATCTATACTGCTAGAAATCTCTCAGGGGGGCTGTAACAAAGGATAATGCCGGATATTATTTTACAACGGAAGATATAGAGGACACTGGAAAACATTTATCTTCTAATCTGTGTATTTGTGCTTCTTTCTTTTCTTTCTTTTTTTTTTTACATTTCATAATTTGACCTTATTCATCAAAACAATTTTTTGGTGTCATATAAGTCTCTTACCGGCCATCATCTAATCCAACACAAATGTTGGTGCTGATCCCTGAGGCGGCCTTGTGAACTCCCGCCTCCACTTCCTCGGTTGGAGTAGGTGCCGGCACGTATTCCAGACATCGGACAGCAGAGCCCACCTGCAGGCTCTTCACAGCCCTTGGCATGGGCCTGTTGAGGGAAAATATCTCTATTTGCCCTTGAGAACCTTCTCCTCCACCAGCCACCTGTAAGAAGAAAACGAAAAAAAAAAAAAAAAAACTTGATTGAAAAAGGTCAAGACCCCATGTTAAGCTGTACCAATGGACAGAATCATAATGCCACGGCTAATAAACTATTCTGCTGAAACAGAAAAAAAGGGATCGGGAGAGCAGAGAGCCGAACCAGGCAGTCTCCCCGTTAGATCATGCTTTCAGTAGGTGTTCACTGTCGTAATCAGATTGTGAAGGCCAGAGGATAATGTGTCTTTGGTTAAACATTCTTTACCTGTCAGCAGTGTGGTTTTAAAAAAAAAAAAAGAAAAAGAAAAAGAAAAGGAAAAAAAGTTCAGATCAATTATCCTTTCAGACCTTGTCGTTTGTAGTCCGCGCTCACTTTTTCTGAATATCACTTAGAATTTTAAACACATTATGTAACGGATTCACAATGTCATCTGTAGAACATCAAACAATTCTTAAAACTTGTGCATTCTTTTCATCAGTAAAGAACAGAGAGGGCTTTCGTAAGTTTCGGAAAGGCTTTGAGTTGCTTAACAATGAGGGGTTTCTTACTTCCTTATGAGATCAAGTGATTTATCTATTGCTTGAGTCAGTTAAAGATAAAATGAAAATAAAAATCATTTTCAATTAATTTAAACTGACATTTAATATTAACATGTCCAAGGTCACACTGAACACTTGAAGACACTGCTCTCAGTAGCAGTGAAGAAGAATACACAAGGGCTTCAGGGGCTTCAGGGGCTGCATTTGGAGAAGGTTTCTACCAATCAGACCCTGTAGGTGTATTTCCCTTTTTGAAGAGAGAACAGGTTGTGAAAAAAAAACCCTTCCTGCCAAAGAAGAAAGCAACCTTAGATGTTTTCAAAAAAGGTTCACCAATCATAACAAGCTTCCCAAGGCATTTCACACCCCACAGACTGAGTATCTGCCTCAACAGAGGCTTGATTTCCTATGTACCGCATTTACATTGGCCTTTGTGTAAACCTGTCAATGCCACTGCTGAGAAAACCAAGAAAGCAGGAGCCCTCCAACCTATCTCTGATGCAATTCCAATTAAGGTGGCAGTGCTCTAATTCCCAAACAATTAAAATGTCACTGTGGGATTTCAATATAATTTCATTTGTTACTCCCATGTTAGGCTTAGACGAATGTTCAGACAAAATGCAGCGTCTTTCTTGGGGAAAAAAAAAAAAAAAGCACAGCTGCTTGCTGCAAGACAGCAAAGATTTATTCTCTGTATGAATCACATCGTGTGAATGTGACATGAGCTAAATATAGTCTTTAGCTCTTCTCCTCCACGCTCACCCTTATTTGCATGCAATCATTTGTTTGATTTGTATCAGCGTACAGAATCTGGACAGGAGCGATCCTTTGGGCTCTTGAGAATAAGCCAGAACAAATAATGGTCTGTTGCGCAGGGTGAAAGGAAGATAGGGAGGACTTATCTTGCAGCAGGGAGCTCAAAAAAACATGGCTTCAAGGAACTGTGGAACCAGAGCCAGAGGCATGGTCCCCCTCACCCAGGCTCCTCCACAATTTATACATTCACATGTCCGTTTCGAGCTCGCAAACCCTTCCACACACCACCATGGTCACTGCCAGTTAACAGAACACTCCCTCTTCCTCTTTTCCCCTTGAGATCCAGTAAAACCACTATGTCCTGACAAAGTCATCACTACGTATTTAAAGGAATAGATATCTTGTGTTCTTCCCCTGGGAGAAGCAAAAACTTCCTAAACAGTAAATGCTGTGCCAGCATTAATTAGATTGCTGTGGATGCAGGGAGGAGGAGTGGGAGAATGGTCATGGCAGCACACTCTGCTCGGTTGCATTCACCACATTAAGAATCCAAATCCATGGGTTACCCGATTGCTGATTCACTCTGAAATGGATTTCTTTTAAGTTTCCCATTACTGACACTTGCTATAATGCTAACACAGTGTAAGGTATATGTTACAAGATGCATAAAGGTGGAATTCCTGGAGCCTTTGTTTAAATTGCGAAGTAGGAAGTTGGCAAAAGTGGGACAAGGAAGGTGAAGGCAAACAGGGAAACACTGGGGTATCAGGCTGATTAGACACAATGTCATTACTCTGATCAAAGCACACAGAAATCCCCATAGCCCATCTCACTTTAACATGATTAGTGTCATCCCTTATTTGACAAGCCTGCCAGGGAGGTAGAACCAACTGGGGGTGGGAACACTCAGCCACTAATTATTCGTCCTGGATCTGCAGGCCCTCGATATTCTGTTTTTTGGTTGGGTTTTTTTTTTTTGGTGGATACCACTTTGTTTTTGCTCGGTTGACATGTTGCGCTGTACAGTATGTAACAGTCACTGTGCTGGAAACAGATCAGATGTGCTCAGTGCTCAAGGAGCTGCATATCTTGTTTGCGAGGTTAGTTTCCTGGAGTGAGCAGGAATGCACTGCAAAGTAAATTCACTCTTGAGATTTTAGCTCATAACAAACAACAAAGACCACATTGATTGACTACTTTTAAGGTTTCCCAGAAAGAATTCAACACGGGCAGAAATCTCTCTGCAGTATATAGAACAGCAACAAGTTTACTATAAAATCAGCCTGAGGTTGGACTGCAGTCAACGTGTCACAAAATGTGGGCTTGAAATGTATCTTGAACTTCACTTGACTCCCAGAAGATTTGATGTTGAAATGCACAACGGTGAAGGACCAAGTTTTGACCTTGAAAATCGTAGAGTTAATTAAAAATAAGAAAGACAGTGACACACAGACCTTGGACCGTCCCACACATGATGTATTTAGATATTGGGCCTATTAATTAAAAAAACTTGGTCTCAGCTCTGTGGAAAACTTTACTTTGAACGGAATCCTTTTAGGATCCACACTGAATGACATGAAAGAGTTTGTAATTTATACTGAAGACATACAGCACACTGACCTCATGTCTGCACTGAAGGCGTTCTGCAGACGTCCACCCTACGCTGGTCCGTCAGAACAAATAGCTTCCACTTTAATCAATACAGTTGTCTGCACTGGACACACGGGCCTGCCTTTTCACTTACACGGCACACACACTGAACTGAACCCAAAGTGTCTTTTTACGCATCAACTCTATTATTTCCAGTGTACATGCCCGAATGCTTCAACGAAAACACAAAAAAATTACACTTCAGTGAATACATTAATCCTGCATTTGACACAATTTGACATTGTATTTGGACGGCAGCTTGAACAGCTGTCCAAAAAGCTGCAAGTTTCAGCAAAGAGTTGTGTTGTAGCTTTGCTCTCAGCCCACTTCCCACGCATACACCTTTGACATTTTCTGATTGACTGTGCCCCCTGTCTTGACAGTGGCTATTTGAATGGGTTATTGATATGCATGCGGTCATACACGAGGTTAGGAAAGCTGTTCCAGGTTATTTCACTGAAGACACCAACCATGGATGGTAAAAGGAGCTGTATGACCCACAACATAGGACCAAAAACAGGCTGCAGGCTGTAGTCCTTGTTAAATGAAAGCAGAAAGATATCTTACCAACTGGTTTTTAATTTAGTCAGTTTCCTAATAAGCTCCACTGAGTTCACCCTCCAGACAAAATGCTTCTAACTGCATCGGTGAACACAAGAGAGTTGTGCACGATAGGCACTCGGTGTAGACATGGTGTAACAATCAACTCTGGGCTGAAGACATAACTTGAATCCGTCTTGAAAGATAGAAGAACTTATTTAGTCTTGACTGAACAACACTCAGGTCTTTTAAATACGCATTGCTGCACTTTAAAGCATTTAAAACATTATCACCACAGACAAGTCAAATGTTAACGGTGGTCACAAATGCATGCAAGTGTAAAGGAATTGAAAGATTTTAAATGCATCAGTCTAACCTGTGCAGCACACACAGCATGTGGACATCCTGCCTTTGTAAGAAAGGACAAGGTTCTGGGCATTTAAATTCGTCTGTGATAGAATGTGTTCCAAAAGAAGCTGAAATTTAGAGCAGCATATGCTTCTTCAAACACTGATATCACACGACCTTAAAAGCTAATGGAACCATATCTCCTCTTCCCCATCCGAGTGAGCATCCAGTCTTCTTTAGAGTAGCACCACAAAAGCAATTAAGTCGGAGACACTGAGCCGTACTCTGTGTCTTGGAGGGCCTACACTTGATTTAGCCACATTTCAGGTCGAAAGAGGATTACCTGATAAATTACCCACCTTCTCCAAAAAACGGAGAGGGAACAAAAATTGAAACTTTAAGATTAATAGCAGATTTGCGGCATCGTTTTTTTTCTCCTCTGAATTTTCTTCTCGCTAGATCCAGCTAAATTTGCACATGTCCAGGTAAAGTGATGTGACGGTCTGGCTGCGTGATTTGCCCCACTCATCATGAAACACTGTGCAACGGTAACATAGCACGAGCTTTTATACTAAATGAATCCACAGTTTACAGGTAACATTTTACAGAGAAGAGAAAAAATTTTTGCATGTCCCATTCTTAGCCTTGAGATACATTTTTCATTGCCTTCTTTAATAAATGCGAGCAGAATGTAGAGAGAACATTTAAATGGTCATGGTAATTGTGTTAAAAGCTAAAATTATCAGTAACCGTAAAATATGCATTCTTCTCCTTGACACTGAATTGAGTATGTGTGTATGTACATGTGTGTGTGTGTGTGTGTGTGTGTGTGTGTGTCTGTGTGTGTGTGTGTGTGTGTGTGGGTGGGTGTGTGTTTAAGCAAGACATTACTTACCCAGAGGTAGCCTTGAGGTAAGGAGGTACTCGCTGCAGAGAAGCCCAGCAGTGCACAGTGAACAGGATTGTGGAGGGCAGCCTCAAGCTTTAGGAGATAAAATGAAGAATGATTACATATGTATTATCACTCAATATAGGGACCTTACTTCCTTCTCTAAAACACCTTTAAATGACCATAAAACTGGCACCCACATGACACACGTTATAAATGCACGTGCTAATTTCCACAGATTATGCTGAATACCCTCTGACTCTTCTTCTCTACCTTATAACAGATGTCAGACTTAGACCACAAAGTCCTATTATTATATAACCACAGTCTGTTCAATAATAGTTTGCTTTCTGCAACTGGACAAGAATAAAAGTCCAACACCAATAATAAGTCGTTGGAGGAAAACATAAAAGTTGTCGTTCTAGGTTCCTTTAAACAATTTTTCTATGAGTAGATTTGCTTTTATGCCAAGTTTTAATATATATTTTTTTTTTGTCTAGGTTTTAAGGAACAGCTATCCGTTCAATTGTTATATTTATACACTGTATATCGCAATTCTTTTGTTCAGCAACCTTTAAACATTTCTTTCAGCAAACTTTGAAACCCAGAAAATAACACTTTGAAAACTAGGGATGCACAGGCATAAAAGCCTTTCTGTTCCCTTTTTATTTCCAAATGCATAAAAAACTGAGTTTTTGATTATGTGGTTGACGCAGACAGTTTCTGAACCACAATAATTTTCCAAGTCTAAAATTATACACTAAAAAGACGTGGAATCAGTGTGGCTGGAAATGAAGCTGGCCCAAAGCTGAGAACACACAAGGGTTCGAAATACCGAGGTGCTGAACCGAGGAAGTTGTCTGACTATTTGTTATCAATAAAGTAAACGCCAACATCTTACAAAAGGGGGAAAGAAATCTATATCCCTTGAACATATAGCAGATTTGTTAGCCTGAAACTGAGTGATTGAAGTTGACATTTACAGTATGGAGCCCGTGGCTAAGTGCATCAAGCCGCCTGCTCTTCTAACCAGCAGTCCGTCTGTTGGGGAATGATTATTACTTTAGCGTGTGACTGCTGAGGTCGACCATGTGACAAACACAACCGC
This sequence comes from Stegastes partitus, assembly GCF_000690725.1. Classification (NCBI taxonomy): domain Eukaryota; kingdom Metazoa; phylum Chordata; class Actinopteri; family Pomacentridae; genus Stegastes; species Stegastes partitus. The sequence continues at coordinate 903,360 of NW_007577780.1, forward strand.
TAACCGTGGGTCGTCGGGGATGATGGCAGGTTGAGAGTTGGTGGGGTTTGAGAAGGGTAAAAGTGAGTGAAAGTGAAGCGGGTGTCAGCGCTGAGAGCTGCACGTCTTTAGCTGTCGTCCTCCATGGCGACAAGCATCAATCACGGGGAATTTATAGCCACCCCCGGCCAAGCTCCTCCCCCTTTTCTCTCCTGTTTGTAAACACTAAACAAGAAAAGGATACTGGCCAGATCGCTGCTCTCCTCATCTGCACTGCGAGGCTATTCCTCCACCCCCCCCTCCTCCCCGGTGTCTGTCTCCATCTATTCAAATTCACTCCACAGATGCACGGCTCGTCCTCTATCAATCTCTCAGTCCCACTTTCCCATTTCTCTTTCCCATCATTCACGCTTTTTTATGCATGCCTTTTTCCTCTATCTTTGTCTTTTTTTTCCTTCTTTTTTTTTTGTGTGTGTCTCCCTCTCCCCTTCTGCTAGCCCCTGCGTCAAGTGCTGTGAAATGTTTTTTGATAGGTAATTAAGCGGCAGCCATAATAGGTGGCCATATGGAAGCCCTGTGGTTAAGAGAAAGGGAGCAGAGAGACTGGAAAACTGTGGCGGATGGCACGGGCAGTTCAGTGGTGGTGGGATTTTTATCATTCACCTGAGAACGGCGAGCAGCGTTGGCCAATCTTTCCGGGCCTCGATTGCTTTGCATGGTAGCGTACTACAGAGCCAGTCGGGCAGCACAAGTGGGATCTATTCGTGTTAGCGGAGCGGTCCTCTCATGACTTCATAAGGTATTCAAAGGCAGCAATGAGCACTGGGCTCATTCAGATAAAGAGCTGATGGGTAAATGAAGAGGCTTGTTCCTTAATGAGATATCCACCATTTGAGAAATTTGACGCCCACTCTTGTAAAATGATTGCGGGTGTAAAGACGAAATCTCATTTTAGAATATTGTACATGTAATTAGCTGTTTGCTAATGACACCTTATTATGCTTAAAATGTTAAACAGCACTTCTTACATATAGGCCAATTATTTAAATCCTTGCAATCCCGCAATAATTAGCATGGGACAGATTTTCCATATTATCAGGAATAAAACCCTTTATCTGCTGCATGTAGCAACATTTTCTATGAGAATGGTTTACGGGGCCTGAATACACAAGGATACCAAGGCGAAGATAGATTCTATTCCCATTAAAGTGCAGACAGTGACTATGATCAATACAGTAAACCACTGGTCCACTTATTGAACTTCTTTAAACAGCCAATGGAAAGAGCACGGGTGAGCACAACAACAAAGCCTGTGAGATCATTTCCACCTGTGAATGTGCAAATTATATCGACAGGCACAAAGGAAATGTGGGCCTTCAGCAATGACCATATCACTGGCAATCCCAATGCTAATACGGTATCAGTGAGGCCCCATTTAAAAATCGATGGGATCCAAGCTTTCTTGAAGTCTATTGTCAGTCTCGTTTATAGAACAGCCCGTGTATGTGTGTGCGTCTGCAGTGCTGTAGGTGTGAAGCCGAGACGCTGAGGCTGTTCCCCTGTGTGGATGCAGGATGAGAGAGGAAGGTGAGCCTGTAAGCCAGCTGAGGGAGGTTTGATGGAGGACTTGAGGGATATGGGGAGGGAAAGGGAGGAAATGGGCAGGTGAGCTAATTAAAGTGAGATTTGTTGATGTGATGAGAGGGCGGCCTCCCAGCTGCTGGTTACCAATGACCCAATGGTCGACAGAGAGTCCGCCCCACCCATTACCCCAAGAGGGCGCCAGCCCATATGCTGGTTCCAGGTGGTAATAGTTAGCATAGAGGCATCCATTGTTTTTCTGAAAGATAAATTCAAAATGTGTGTAATTACATTACTTTCTTTCAGGACAGAATGGATGGGACCATTCATTGCGACTGTCTTTTATCTACTGTGAACATTTTTGCCTAGTTACTCACTGCTACAGCTCTTGGCTCAGCATGTCACCAGCTTCAACTAGCAGTGGTTCTTGGTGGTGGTCTAATATGACAAGGAGGGCTTTTAATGATTCATGCTGTTAGACTGTCAGAGGACTGTCGCCTTGGTGAGGATGCCTTCTCCAAATCCAATTAATGTTTTCGTTTGTTTGTTTTTTCTACTTCTCAAGGCTACTCAGGTGCGCTGTTTTTCCTTGCAGCAATATTCCTCTGTAAGCAAATCTACTTTCAGATATATGGGGGGTTTACCACACATAAGATTTGTGACAACTGCTATCCCCAAAGGGTCCATGCATCATGTTCACCAGGGGCCTATAATGTTATCAATGATGAGACACGCTGCAGCCAGCATTGCATTGTTTGGCCTCAGCCATGCTTATGTAATACATTCGCTTTATTGGAAAGAGGGCTCTACAGTCACTTATGAAATATTGCCTTATGTGAAACTCCTGACCACACATTTTGGGACTGTTAAAAAAAAAGTGTTTGCAAATACTATATTCTGCACTGTGTAGTCTGCTGAAAATCAAATAACAAATATTATCTCTATAAATGGCATGCGTACGGAGAACTGGGTGCCATATATTAGACTCAGGGAAAGAAACTATGCCTGTACTTTTTTTTTTTTTTCTAATGCCATAGTCACAGTGCCTTCCCCCAATTCCACATTCCAACAATCTTTTACACGCACTAACAAGCACTAATAGAAAACTTCCACTGTTTATTAACTGGTAATTGACTGGTGCTGGCGCTCCCTCCCCACTGCAACCCCACTGCCTAAGGCTACAGGCAGGATAGCCGCAGAATCGCCAGTCAACCTGAAATTACTTACATCCAGAGCACTGCTACAGGTAATGCACACTAAACAAGCTACTAACATGGGAGATTTTGCTCAGGTTATCAAAAAGGCAAGCCAAGGCAACTGACATTTCTTTATTGCTAAAATAAAAACAGATGCTGAGGTTGTTAACCATCCTAATCTGACATTCTATGTCAACATAGTATAGCTCTTCAAGGTATGTCTGCTACGAAGCATGCTTTCTACATCTACCAAGCACTAAAACTTGGTTTTCTTGATTGATTTCTGGTCTTACGCAAAAATCCCCTTCAAACTAATTACTAGATCCACACTGAGCATTTGGAGTGTACTTTAAGTCAGAGAAGAACAAAGTAGGACCCTTCTTACGTACTTACTAATTAGGTACCCATACAAGAAAATGTAAAAAAAAAACAACAACAACTGTTAATCTGCTACTGAAATTTAAAATTAAAGCACAATGAGGAAAATGTTGTCAGGCACACACACAAAAGAGCACACAGGATGTATGAAAAACAGATGGTAGAAGCTGAAGGAAACAAAAGACAAGGTGACGTGTAGCAACTGTTCAGTGAAGATGACTGAAAAAGAAAGGGAGGACCACCAAAGACAAGGTTTCATGTGCATGGGGTGAAAGCAAAAAACAATAGCAATTTTAGCAGTACACTAAAATGAGACCTTTGTTGCAGACTTAACCTTGTCATCAACGATAATCCAATTCTGCAGGTCAGCATAGGGCAAAATGGTCAAAATGCAATCAACCCTTTATCTACAGTGACGAAGTAAATTGACATGACGGCTGAAATTACTTTCTCATTCACGCTTTCATTATTCTCTAAGGAACACTTCGCACTGGTTCCCAACTGGATGCTTGAAATTTCCATTATTCATTCGGGTTTAGCTGTTTCACAGATTCAGTTAATGTAGAAGCTGAGCCAATGCTTTAAGAAAACTTAATTGACACGCTTTATTACCTATGTCTGATGAATTAAAGTCAAACGCTTATTGCTTTACGATGCACACAGTTTCTTTATTTAATATCAAAATCTTCTTAAAGCGCATATTTCCAAATCAACATCCATATATACGGTAACTTTCAAGTGTGTTGCTCAGTGGCCAAAAATTGGATTGTCCCCTTCTGGTTGGAAACCCCTATCTAGGCAGAAGGGTTCCTACCTTATATGGGTAAAATTGACAATCAACACATTAACGTGAGACCCATTCACACCAAATACAGAACAGCATTTCCTGATCTGCTCCGACAGTTAATATTTGGTGTTAACTAGCTAGTTTTTACCAATGTTAGACATCAAAGTTGGAGAGAATGTCTTATTTCGCGGAAGATTTTTTTTCTTCTTATCAGTACACAAAGGAAATATCATACACTTTAAGTAAATTCCGTATCGCGCTTTCTGTGTCCACAAGTACGTAAGGGCACGTTAGGGTCCACATGACGTGAATATTGAGTCCGCTCAAGGGCTCTTGACAAGGTCAGCAATGCACATGCTCAGAATATGTGGATCTATAGTTACAGTATACTACCTACTGCAACCGCTAACATTACAAACACATTATTTGGGGACATGCACACTGTCATGACACGACCATATGGGGATAGCAAAATGTTGTTTGCTCATTATCTATTTTCTAATACATCATAATCTCTAATGAACCTAATACAATAGGACAACAGGATCAAAGCGGAAACTTGCTGTTCATGTTATGATTTCATGAGCTAGATGTCACCCTGTGATTTAAATTCCACCGGCATCTACAAGCAGAGATCAAAGGGGCCAACCACCTGCTGTGCTTGCAGGCCTGCGTTACACCCAGAATATTCAAAGTCATTTGAAGACAATGAGATTAAACCATCTGCACGAGAAGGCTGAGTAGACAGCCTGATTTTTTAACTCTTGATAGGTCTCTATGAGGTCCCATAGAGGTGCTTACGACTTGCAGCTAAACCATATGGCTATCAGCTTATTACTGAAACCAGCTCAGGACATTTCCCTCAATTTAATAACCACTGTCTGTACAGTAACGATTCCCTGTCTCCCCTGGCTATGCCACAGATCATATCAGCAATAAGTGGAATGAAGTTGGAGAGCAGTTTTGCATATCGCTGCTCAGAGCCACAGCCTGACATTGGTAGGACATTACAAACTCATATTCATGACTCGACTGAGATTTTCTTCCTCGTGTCCTTCACCGCTCCTAGCTGAACGATTGCAACATGCCCAACAAATGTGATGCAAATTCGCTGTGTCGCTATGCCCCCCCCCTCCTTCACGCACACACACACGGATCCACACACCCACACCGCTGACTCCTGCGGTCATGGTAGTTCCAACTCTGGATGAAAGCGGTGTACTGCCCCTGCATTAATGGATTCAAAAGAGGACGATGGTCCAAAACTTCTCTGTGTAGTCAATCACTTCCTCCATCTTCCCTTCCCTGTTTTGCCAAGACGGGAGACATCCGCACTGGGCCCGGACAAGCTTTGGATGAGCAATCTTCACCCACCTCAAAGACAGAAACTGACACAACTGTTTGTCAACATGGGGTCCTGGATGAAACCCTGGGCATAAGAATGGACAAGGCTTTCTATAATCCTTAATATCAGATGGCAGAAAACACAGAACAAAGGGGGCCGTGGTGCCAAGCCATGTGGTGGCTGCAGTTAATTTTGCCAGGGAAGCGCTGCACATCAAGGAGCACCTCCCGAATTTGAATCTGCCCCTTACAATCCTTGGATCCTAATTCTATGTCGGCCTGTTTGGCATAACATGAGACAAACACAAATCACAACTGCTTCACAAATACTAATCTGCTTGTTCAAGCACCACATTGCAGGCCCATTGTTTCAATTCTATTTTGATGTTTTAAAATGCTTTAATAGTCTTGGATAGATAGACCCAAGAGTTGGTTTTTCATGACAGAACTGAACAACAACTGAACTTGTGAGTTTCAGCATACAGAAGTTAAATCGAGTGAACACACTTTCTAGATAACATGAAAGCTAAATGGAAAGCTCAGATTTGCATCTACTTTAAAAGAAAGCAGAAGGTAAAGACAACCCGCCCTTAAATCTCTAACAGCGGCCAACAACAATAAATTAAGCAGCATTTAGAGTGGTAGTTGTGCATGTCTTGAAAGCAAGTAGCAGGAAGACTAATTAGCCGAGCAGAGAATAAGGAGGGGAGATATCATTGCAACAGACAGGACTGCTTTGGCACAATAGGAAATCAAAGTGGAGAGAGGGGCTTTCTTCCTTTTCCTTTTGAATTGATGCAGTTTTTGCCTATCGTCCTCTCCACGTTGATGTATAATCACTGAGGAAGAATGTGACCAAATTAGCACATTTAGCAGATCTGCAGGATTTCCCTTCTGGGTACATAATTTGTTCCTGCATGCTATCTTGACAAGTACAGAGTGAGCAGAACCCCAGGGCCAGAGCAGGAGAGCTACTCTCAGGCATTGCTAGAGTGTGTCTATGATTCCCTGTAATTAGTATGTTAACTGTCACGGCAACAGATCAGGTCCTTTGCAAATGACCTCACTGTCAGCCAGTGGGTGTGGCTACCCTTTCTATATATATGTACACACACACACACACACACACACACACACACACACACACACACACACATATACACACGTGCATATATATATATATACAAACATACACACACACAAACAAACATACACACACGCANATGTGCACACACACAAACAAACATACACACACGCAGGCATTGCACTGCCCTCTATTGGCAAGAAGAGTAGCACAAAGCCTGTAACTGCCATGTAAATATTGTGTAAGTTCTAATAAGAAAATTGAACTTACATGCAGTCAAATAATATCTTTGGTACACCGTCGCTGTGACAACCAGACTCAGCAGTTACAAAACCAACTCGATCCTATCATTGCAACACAAATTAAAAATTCCAAATCCTTTTCACTGTCCCTGTTCCAGCTGTTTAGTAAATTAATTAAAAGCTTAGGTACGCAGGATGTAATGATGACATGATTATACTAAAATGCTGGTTGCTAACACAGCCTCTTGGGTATTTGCACTTTTTTTTTTTTTTTCAGTACACCTCTATTCATTTCAATACACACCCATCAGCAACTTAGCTGTCTGCTCTGGCAGCACAACCCGTATTGCTGCGTTGGCCAATAAGTGGCACTGAGAAAAGATGGTACTTCTGGTGAACCCAGCAGTCATCCATTGCTTAATTCCTCTAATATCCCATGTTGTTAATGACATCACTTCTACTTCTTCTAGAAATGTAGAAAAAGATCAGCGTGGCTGAAGTTGTGATAGAATTGAATTGAAATAATTGAAATGTACTTTTTACTTCATTTAAGAACAAAATGTATTTTGGTAAATCTGAATCCATTGTCACAAATGGGGAGCCTTTTGGGTCCATTTTGTTGTTTCAAACATGCTGTAAGAATAAAGATGACTTCACTTGAGAACATGTGGAACACTACAAAGTCAGTATCACCCATTATAAGAATACAAATCTGGATGAGTGCCCGAAAAGCTTTGAACACTTAGAGGTAGTATTCTTTTTTTTTTTTTTTTTCACATGTGCTAATGAAATTTGTGAAAAGCACACTACCATGGCCACCTCCTGTTAGTAACTTTGCACCTGTCAGTTAAGATTTACAGCAGGAATGACCATCCACCAAATCTCCATTTCTGTGAGACTTACATCTTTTTTTTTTGGCTGCAGGATTTAAATTTATTGCAAAGAGAGGCACACAGCCGGCAGCTGCTGCTCTATTCTTGACAGTACCTTCTGACCATTACTTGAGTTCAATAAACCCAACTGCTAATGCTGCTTAGCAGTGGCAGAATAGAGATCCAGATCTACAAAGAAAGACTGACCTCTGCACACTCCTGGTACATTAGCCAAGATGTTGGAAACTGTCACAACTCCCTCAGAGTTGTTCTTTGCGAATGCCAAAGTTTGACTTCTGCCCTGACCTCAGAGAGAGGTCTTCTTCGATCAGGAATGTTAAGCAGTCTGAGACTGTGTGCTGTCACTGCCCCCTGTATTTGTGACAGTGACAAGTTTGGTGTGTCTGGAGTTGGGTTTCGCTGAGCCGAGCCACGGTGACCAGAAGGGCGAAGTCGTATCAGCCCCAGCGACAGGTCTGCTGTGATCCAGCTTCACACAGAGAAATTAGATTGACACTTCCTCCTGCTTTCTTATATTGCGCATGCCAAACGCTTGTCTGCCCTCTTTGAACTCAGAGGATGAGCAGCAGTGGTCTGTTTTTGTGAAGAGAATGGAGGTGCATGTTTACAAAGCCTCTACGAATTAAATTTAGGACCACATGGGGTAAGTTATTTTTCTCCTTTATAAAATAATTGATTGGGAGACATGTCATACTATGTTAAGTCCCTGGACATTGCTTTCTGTGTCTGTCTGCTCTGCTGGGCTGCAGGTGAACCAGGCGTGCAGCCTACCAGTCCTGCTTGCTGATGTGTGACACCCGCAGTGTTCAAAGGTCTGTCCTCCACCAGCAGCTCTCTTTCTCAGCCACTCTCCCAGAGAGGATCCTCTGCACGCCACTCTGCTTGTCCATTGTTCTCTTGGATTATTCAATAAACTCACAATCTGGTTTGTTCGGTTTTGTTTGCTCCTTCACGTTGCTTCCCTTGAGCTGGGGTCGCAACATATTGGGGGCTCATCCAGGATGTTTCAGAATCCATTGTGAATATGCCAGTGCAGAGTGAAGCTTGCAAAAAAAGACCATCAGAGCCATTTTAGACAACATTGGAATGTACTAGCATCTGTTGATTTAATGCTGAAGACAGCAGCTTTTGATTTCAAATACAAACATCAACTCACTCCTCGAAAAAATCGGCATGACACTTAATGTGTGGTGAGCATCTACTGTATGTCTTCGACACCTAAAAAGCAAAATATGAAAAGCAAATAAAAAATAATGCAGGAAACTGTGGTTGTGAATCAAAAAGAGGAGCAAAATATTCCTAACAAGTCCCTTAAATTAAGTAGCTGATGTTTCGTCAGTGGTGGCATATTTGAGCGTAATTTGTAAAAAAAAAGAAGAAAAAAACACGTTGAGGCAAAAACTGAGAAGCACAGCACAGCACTCTCACCATTATTGGCTGTCATCATCATTCATTTGACCATGATAGTCACAGAAAAGCGTGCTGACTGCAGACTATTCTGAAATTTCTAACAAGCAATACACAAAGAAAAAAAAGGGGGTGATCTTGATGAGGATCAGGTCTGAGAGAGAACGATGTGCTCTCTCGAAACAGTCTCAAGCACTTTCACATCCTGCTGTTTGTGTTTTTCTGTTTGCCAAAGGATATTAGTGCAGAGTTAGAAAGGGAGCTGCTACACCCGGGTGGATACGTGATTTCCAACGAGCTTTTAATTCATGCTGTGGCATCTATTCTCAACAAATCAGAGAGGTGGCTGATATCTGCTATTCTGAAAGGTAGCAAACGACCTTCAAGAAAAACAGAGGGAAAGGCATTGTGTAACGTGTCAACTTGATGACTTTACCTTAAAAAAAATTTGAATAAAAAACAGTCTAGAGGGGGAAGTAGAAATAAATCATCAGAAAGGCGTTGCTTGAGGGAAAGGCCACCTTTTCACACTGTCCTTCTCCTTTTTAATCCATATTTCATAACATAGCGTCTCATCTGTGGTGTGTTACACACGCACAGCCTTCACACTGAACCCTTTCATTCATCTTGGCTGTAAGAGCTTTGAGTCATTATGTTCGTAAATCAGTCATTTCCTAGACAATGGTATAAATGTAGCCATGAACACAGTGTATTTGCCACTGCCAGGGATGCCACTCAACAGGCTCATTTTCTTTGCATGTAGTTACTTTCATGTGGTTAGCTGAATGCACGGTGCTGCTCTCTTATCACTCCATCAGCAGGGAAGATGGATGACACAGCGAGTAAGGGGGACATGCACAACATGCCCCAAAAGCACCAGCTATTCCAGTAAACAAGCGCAGACCCCAGTGACCCAGGACAGTGTGGCTTCAACAGATGGCAACGACAGCAACAACCTATAACGCCATTAATGGATTTCAAAGCTAAATTGCCACCCATTCAAAAAAAATGAAAAAGAAAAAAAAAGACAAGCACAAGTAAATAAATACATAGTAATGATCATCTGTGTGATCTATGTAAACTACTGGGGTGTATTAGGGGTGAGATGTGAGCAGGCTTTGCCGTTTTCTGTGCTGAGACACAGAAACTAATCCTCTCAGAAAAAGAGAAAGAAAGCTAACCCTGATGCAGCCCAAACCCCTTTCCAGTTTGTCATTCCGCACTTCAAAGCATACATGATGAAATCCCCCAAGGTATTATAAGAGCTCTGGCATAGCAGCCATCCTCAACCCTGTCCTAGCCTAATGCCTCATAAACGGAGTCTGGAAACGTGTCCCTTTACTATTTCACAAGTCTTTGTAGCCTTGGATCTTTAAGAACATTTTTAGAGTTGCAGAGGAAGAGGTGCTTTCCTACTCGAGGAGATATGAGGCATTTATGAATCATTATGTGGCCAAGGGATTCCTGTCCCCTCACCGTAAAATACTGCAAATATAGAATGCGCATGTACCTCTTTGAGAACGGTTAGACCAGGACAGGAACCGGGCATTGATCTCCCGCAGAGCTTTGCTAAATAAGCTGTTGCAGAGAAATACTGGTGCACAAGAAAATATATGCGTCCTAGATGGAAACAAGTATGTAATTTAAGCCTTTCAGTTCCCAATGCACTATGGGACGCCACTGCGTGCCAGTTGTTAAACAGCTTGCTGAGCTGTCAAATTATTGGCTTTCATAAATACATCTATTATTGGTCTGCGGGCTTCAAACTAACATGGCCCGCCTGACAGAATTGAAAAAATATAGCAGATGAAACTATAAGTCAAATAGAGAGATGAAAGGGAACAGTGGAATGCAGACAAATATAATCACCAGGCTTCAGACAAGATTTTTAGTACAATTATATAAACATCATTCCAGGGTTGAACTATAATTTCATGTAAAGGCTGTAAGTAACAGTTTTTGTTAATAATTGTTGAGCCGAAATATATTATAAGGAAAAATCACTATGGGCACCCTAGACCAGGGTTTAAGGTAACATCTTCAAACTGCTTGTTTTGTCCAACCAGTTGATGAAAATGACATACATCTGTAAAGATACTCATTTTGTATAAAACGTAATTAGCTGAAGTGTGACATTTTTTGTTGGCAAATGACTTGGATAGGTAATCAGATAAAAGAAATTCTTTTAGAACTGGTTAATTTTGGCAAAATTATCAATTTTCAATGTAGGATTTCTTTTAGGGCTGCAAGGTGGAACAGTGGTTAGCACTGTTGCATCGCAGCAAGAAGGTCGCCGGTTCACGTCCTGGTGAGGACACCCAGGATCTTTCTGTGTGGAGTTTGCATGTTCTCCCTGTGCAGCGTGGGTTCTCTCTGGGTTCTCCGGCTTCCTCCCACACAGTCCAAAAACATGTTGAGGTTAATTGGTGATTCTAAATTGTCCGTAGGTGTGAATGTGAGTGTGCTTGGTTGTCTGTCTCTAAGTGTGGCCCTGTGATAGACTGGTGACCTGTCCAGGGTGTCCCCTGCCTTCACCCTAAGTCAGCTGGGATAGACTCCAGCCCCCCATGACCCTAGTGAGGATTAAGCGGTGTATAGACAATGGATGGATTTCTTTTAACATTACATTAAAAAGTTTAGTCAAATTCTGAGCTGATATTTAACTCGTTTATCTGTACTAACTGAAAGCACTGGTTATAATAAAGCCAACATGATGTGCCAACATGCGACCGCTGCAGAATATAGTATTAATTGTTCCATTTAACAGCCAATTCTGCTGTACAGAAGTCTGGTTCAGCTGTTACCCTTTCTGCTATAGTATATCCTATTAATCCCTTAACCCAACCACCTCACACCCTCCCTTTGGGCCAACTGCCAAACCTGCTCCGTTTCATCTTTCAAAATGGCAGAGAGGGCAGTGAAACAGAGCGTGCACTGACTCTTTAAACAACAAGGACCATCAGAATGTGGTTTGTCTATTAACCAAGATAGCACCTGATTCTCAGTGCGAGAGGGAGAGAGAGAGAGAGAGAGAGAGAGAGAGAGAGAGAGAGAGAGAGGGGAAAAGAATGAAAGAGATAAATTGAGAGCAGTCAGTCCGCCCCCGCTGTTCGCACTCAGCAGACTTGTGATAAGGTTTATCTCCGGTGCCTAACGAGTTCGTCCAGTCACCCTCTCCAGCTCCCACTGAGTGGACCGGGGTGCACGGAGCTGCTCACAGCCAGCAGTGGCTCCAGCTCCCTTAGGTGACCTGTGCGTGTTGTTCATGCTACGCTGCTTTAAAACTTTATTTTTGTAGGAAATGGCTTTGGCCCCTTTGGCCACATCTCTTTTAATCTGGGATTTCTTTTTTTTTTTTTTTTCTCCTTTGCCTCCTTTTCTTCATCCTTTCTACTCACTGTAACTCAGACTGCCAAGAGAAGCTGCAAGAGCCGGAGAAAGAGCTGCGGAGCTTTGGCACAGAGAGGCGTGTGTGTCCCAGAGGCAGCGGCTGAGGCAAAGATGGAGACACAGAGAGGGAGAGGGGGGCTGCCGCGGAGTTAAGCCCCTAATCACAGTCTGCTCTGCATGAAGGACTTAAAGTCACTCCATTTAATGCTACCTTTTCTTTAGTCAAAAAAAGGGAAAGAAATACTATTGCCTACCTCTTCAGCTTTCGGATACCTAGACCCTCATTCCTATTGCACACCCATTCTTGAGATGCATAAAAGTGCAAAGCTACAGTACAAATATACCAAACCACATACATAAAGTCAGGGAGCATAATACTTGCACACACAGCAACGCAAAAACGTGCCCACTTTTTGTACGTAAAAAACATGCATGCTCATTTTTGTTATTCTCAGGTAATAAAGCCACACGAAACAATTTCATGGCAAATCACATTTCTGATTGACATGCCACATCCTTCGCTTGGCACGCTCAGGTGCTTCATTTGTTTGCGTGTGAAGAGGGGAATATGAGCAGATCCTCTGAGACTGTAGGGTCTCGCCGGCTCAAAATATATTAATTGACTTGGCTCGGCTTCCAGTCAGGTGTAACACGCTTTTGCAGAGAATTCTGGAACGTCATCAAGATCTGTTGGGAAATTCCCTCCTACACTTCTTTGCACTTCCAGCTATTGTTTCCCTTCACCTTCGTCTCTCATTCACGCGGCCGGCCGACAATGAGTTTGGGTATAGGTCTTAATCTAATGCTGGAACATTGATTTATGCTTGGGTGTCCCACAGCCATTAAGATAATTGCATGATCACTTTATAACATCCTCCCCTGGTGGCCGTGGTAATGTGGCTCCCCCCACCACCCAACTTGCTCAGTAGGAGCCATAACCACATTATGGTTATAGAAAATGTGGTTGGAAATATCATCTTTCTGCCTTTGCAAATTGATTTCAGACCACTTCCGCTGACTTCTAAAACCCTTTAAGTCTATCTCTCACCTGTGCTGACCACTTGATCTATTGGAGGCTTCTAGGTCTTAACAGCTTGTATTGATCGAAATTCTTCAGCCAGCAACCTGAAGAAATGCTCTTGTGTCACCTTGTAATTCCAATACTCTATGTATTTCTGAGTGAGATCATCACAGAGACGGTGTATTTTTATCTGTTAGGTCAAGACAAGTGGGCTTTGATTGCATTCGATGGGAAATGACTGTGTAAAATGGCACTATGATCTCTTTTGACAAAATCTTTATTAAAATAAAGATTCTGCCACCACCGCGGACTAATGGCTGCTTCAGAGGAGTTAACGTCAATGAAAGTCAGATTGCTTTGACAGATTGTTTGATCCAAAGGGAGGCTCTTTGCTTCCAGAATATAAACACTACCAGTTTAGAAACATTGAACACATCAAAGTATTTGCAGAAAAAAAAAGTACAATTGCCGAGCTCAGAAGGAGGCAGCGATTTAAAACTTGAAACTGACAACAGCAGTAAGACGATCGAGCTGGAAATGTTACTTGTTCTGCTGTTTATTCTTCAATATTTCATATCAGTCATTATTAATTTCAGTATTAGTATTATTGTTGCACATCCAATTAAATTAAACTGAGACGGAGAGAGTCTTAAAAAGCAGAATTCTTTCATCTACTAGTATGCTAAGTGCTTCACAACAGAGAGACACACTTTCGTTCCATGTTATTTTAGCATTTTTTCTTCAGCTTATTTGCATTCAAAGTATTTCATTTGTTTTTGCATTTCATCCATTAATTATGGTAAGACTGTAAAGTTGCCATCCATGCTGCGACCAGACAGCATTAGTAAATATGGCAGTATGTACCAGGAGATGTTAAATCCCTCCACTGTCAGAAGGTTTGGCAAAGCGTTTGCACACAGATACATAGATACTCCGTTAAAGTTCTTTACTAACATGCGACAAAAAAAGGAGCAGGATTGCTTTTTGCTATATTGATTTTTTTATTTTCCTTATTGTTGCCAATTTAGGTATTTGATTTCCTATATTAATGACAAACTGATGTTACTATCTAGTTAATTTATACATAAGGGCACGTCTTTATTGTACCTAAAAGAATTATTCTATCAACACATATAATAAATGTATGTGTCGGTATTGCAATGTAAAATGACATATACTGTAGTTGCTAAGGTCCAGTTTGCAGAGATTGTTTGACAGAAGATCTGTACTAACTGTGAATCAGTGTCCTGCAAACCTGAGAGTAATTAGATACGGTTGTATTCCACAACAGATAAGTGATTTTTAACACATAAGCAAAGCTTTTTGGGGCATTCGATCTTAAATCATTCTTTTTTAGAACAATTTCTGCTCAACAATTTGCCTCAAAATTCCACAACACAAAATAAAGATATCTCTAAAGATAAATGTGGAACTTTTGTTTGATGTATTAATTACCATTTGACATAATTTGATTTCAAAACTGACCAGTTACTAATTTTAGCACATTTTTATGCACATTGAAATTAGAGGCTAAAATAAAAGCCTGAAATTTTCACTGTTATTTCTCATCATGTCATTGATTCAGATTCTGCAACATTAGACAAATACTCCAAATAATCTCTGATAATGGGTGAATGAGCTGAAATATGAAAAAAATCTGTCATGCAAAGTCCCATCTTTAAGCTCAGGAAAACTTAAAATTGAAAAGTCAACTGGTGATATTTTCCATATTCGGTTGCATGTCACAATAATACAAACCTAAACATAGAGAAAGCTTTTAATATGGAACACTTGATCACACAAGTCAATTCCGTTTATCTTTTATATGTGTTTGAGCAGGTATAACAAGTTGTACCTTAAAAACTAAAAACTAAAATAAGTATTGTTAGATAGTCTGATCCAAGTAGAACAGAGTTTTGAAATTTAAAAATGGCTCTCGAAATATAAGTAAGAAAAAGCATTTTTAATCATAATCATTTTGAAATACAAGACTATACTGTAGTTTTCAGTCACTTTGGACAACACATACTTAGCTCAATACATTATGATAAGAAATAATGGTGAACATTTCCAACTTTTATCTGTAATAGTCCCCGAGGTACTGTCTTCCAAACATTGCTTCAGATTTCCATGTGCAAAATAGTTCTGAAAGTGAGTTTTTTTTTTTAAACACCCCATAAAATACTTACTGTACCAGTCTAATATTTCACAGATACCACTGTTTTAGTCATAACTTCTGTGTTTTTTAAATTCTCTATTTATTCATATCAGTCCTTTGTTTTGTTTTTTTTTTATCTCGCACAGGTTCAGAGTTGTAACTACATGTTGATCGAGACTAAATCATCGTCGCCTAATTATAAAGTTATGTGCTCATGAGAAAAATGCAGTCACAGACATATATCATTTGAACTGGTCCCAACAGAAGTTGCGCTGTGCATCAACTTAATGGTTCTGTCATTTGGAGACATCAAACTTCGAGTGGTAATGATAACTGCTGATTCCATTGACCCTGACTGCTGTTCATTCCCTCTGTTCTACACCTACCTCTATTTTTTAAAGCCAGTAGTTTGCAGGTATGAAGTAGGCTGAAAGCTTTCATGTAATTTAAGAAGTGTTAAAAGTTGTTACTCTGAAACTACAGAAAAGTTGAGCATGATTTTCTTTCTTTCTTTTTTAAAGTATGTTCATATTGGATTCAAGTTAATCATATTTAGATCTTTGACATTTCCGAACGTAGGTTAAAACCTGTTCCCTTTAGGAATACATTTTGGTCTTGTAGTGATGGCAGCAGATTTACCTTTCTCTCTGGTGACTTTGCAGCAAAGACAGGCATGTGACAGGAAAGCAGCGGATACCAAAAAGAGGCTATCATCTTCCCGTCGTCTTCTCCGCACAACCAGCCAGGTGAATTCTCGTCTCCTGAAATAGAAAAAAAGGACACCTTCTTACAGAGGTCATAGCAACTTGATGTTTTGTTTACCGTCTTGTCTCATTTATTGCCAGCATGCATCTCACCCTCACAGCTGAGCCAAGCTGTAAACTCTCTTTCAAGCTATGTCAAACCATGCAAAATAATCAGAAAGACATTTCCCAACCTCAGGTATGTAATATGAATGGTGTTATTAGCATGTGAATGTTATAATCAGCCAGAGGCTTATTCCCTGTTGTAGGAGGCGAGGCCAGGTGCTGCCAACACAGGGCCTCAACAGTGATTAAACCTGCACTTAATCAACAGTGAGCGTCTGTCCCAGCAGGAAAAATGCAACTGCTGGATTTCGGTTATAATAATGGATTTGCTTGCTGTATGCACCTTCTCTGCGCTCACAGCTCTGAACCTTACAACAGGTGCACCCCTGACAAGTCACTGGGCAAATCTGCCAAAGTACTCCCATTATGTAATTGTGTAATCATCAATTTCAATTTATAGAAACTAAATTGTGCATGAAATTTACCAGGTTGCTAAAATTTCCTTCCTAGTTTATTTGCATACATTACTTTGGAATAAGCTACATTTTACTTGTAGTTTGCCTCCCGACATTGGTCAGAGATACACACAACCATATGCAACAGTTTAAAAAGTTAATTGCAGAGATTATCTGATAGGAGTATTGTCTCTTTCAGGAGTGTATTTCAGCTCTTTTAACTTTGCTATGCAAATTACCACCGTACACGTAACAATACTCTCCTGTGATGACAGTTTGCAAACAGGGAATCTCAATGGAATGAAATCGTTGCCACATTCAAAGCTTGAGTAGATCTGAATAAAGAAAAAAAAACATGTTTATTCAAAAAAAGAAGCCGGCAAGAATGATCAAGGACAGGAATGAACAGCATTGCATAAATGCTTTGTGTCTTTTCGTATTCCTCAATGACTTTTATCTTGTGTCTGTGTTTGTTTGTGGTTAGGTTTTTCACATTTCCTTTATTCAGTCTTTTGAGCTTGACAGACTTTTACTTCCTACCATTCTACAACAGTAGATACAGTACGTCAGAAAGTATTCAGACCCTTTCACTTTTTGCCACCTTTTCAGTGCTGTGAATTAAGTCTAAAATGGATAAAACTGACCTTTTCCCCCATCGAATAACACTCAATGACCCATGATGACAAAATGAAAACCACTTATTCATTTTTTTTGCAAGGTTATTTAAGAATAAATACATTTCTCCCTTACAAAACTATCCAGGCCCTCATAATAACACTTTGTAGAAGCCTCTTTGGCATCTAGACTCCTTGTCTGCTTGGATAAGTCTTTTATACTCTTTGCATACCTGGATTGTAAACTTGAATTTGGGAAAATCAACCCATTTGTTCTGACAGATCTTATGAATTTTGTCTGAGATTTGTCAGCACTGCTGTGGGTGTATACTTTGGTTCACTGTCATGCTAATAGGTCAATTGTCGCCCCAATCTTAGGTCTCATTAACTTTTCGATTCAGATTTTCTGTTAAGACTTCTTGGTGTTTGACTGCATTCATCCTTCCCTCAGCTTTTACTCGTCTTTCTGTCCCTCCCACTGAGAATCAACCCAACAGCATGATGCTGCCACCACCGTGTTTCACAAAAGGGATGGCTTCAGTCAGATGATGAGCATTCAGACATCGCACTCAGAGTACTGCCCACAGTTTTCATCTGACCTGACCAGATAATCTTTTCTTTCATGTTCTCAGAGTCTTTTAATTGAAGTTAGACAAACTCAAAGTGGACTATCGTGTGTCTTACTTGGTGTGGTTTCCGTCTACCTGCTCAACAACGAAGGCCTGATTGATGGAGTGCTGCTGAGATGAATGTTCTTTTCGAAGGTCCTCTTATCTGGGCTGAGAACCTCTGGAGGTTTATGAGAGTACCTATTGGGTCCCTGGTTACCTCTCTGACCAAGGACCTAATTGCTCAGTAACTTAGTTTGGCAGACATTTAATACAATGAGATTCAACTTTGTCATTTCACAGAGTACAACTAAATAGAGTCTTCGTATATTCCAGCTTCTTTCTTACATTTTACTATTATTATTCAGACCACTGTGCTCCAGGAAAACACTCAAAGCTTTAGAAATGATTCATCCTCTTTCTCTGATCTATGCCTCACCACAGTTTCATCATGGCGGTCTACAGTGCATGCAGTGTAAATTGTGGGATCCTATAGACACAGGCGCCTTTTTAAACAATGTCATTCAGTTCTCTCTGAACAATTTTTAGACACATCAGAGGGTCTGAATGTTTTTGTAAGTGAGTTTAATACATTTGCAAAGAAAAAAAAATGTAAAAAAAAATATTTCTTCAGTTATTTCTTTCATGATGGCTGACCTGTTGATTGACGGGGGAAATGACAGTAAAAATAATTCAAATTTAAATTTGCAGTAAACATTCAAAAAGTGAAGGGGTCTGAATACTTTCTTGGGTGAACAAATCTCAAAACATCTGCAAATATAACAGGAACTATCGGCATGGTTACATTAATCTAAATATATGGGGAAAATCTATGAAGCTTGCAATTTTTACACAAGTTAAAATGTACATATTGTTTATGTTTCTCTGTCCAATCCCTGCACTTTTAAAACAATACAACTGAATAATTCATACATATGTCAAATTAGACCTTTTAAGATGTAATAAAATAATATTTTAAAAGTTTACAGTGCCATTTTACCCAACTATTTATTCTGACGATCCTTTATCTATGGGAGACACATGTTGACCAATTCAAGCAAGATTCGCTCATTCAACCAGTTCATCTCTCCCCAAACAAAGTGAATCCAACAGTCATGCTATGAACAAGGTGACTCTGAAGAGTGGGGCAGTTTTAAATCATTTTATTACTTATATTTACAGTCATCCCAAATTTTGGGAGTGTTCTAAAATAATTAATTTTTGAGGGTGGTTGGCCTGCGTTCTGACTATCCCTCAGCAAACCCCTGCAAGGATACAAGGAGGTGTGAGGTCACTTATTAAAAGACTTTAATTGAGGGCAGTTTGCTGCAGGTGGAGCAGCAAGTCCTGTGGTTTCCTTTACCCTGGAGTAATTATCAACTTTCTTCAACTAATTATTAGATTAGCATAAGTAATGTTCCATTTGGGTATACCGACTTCTTTTACTAAATTCATCAGTCGGTAAAAATGAAAAGACAGATACGCAGCGAGAGATAACGAAGGAGAATGAATAAGATCGAGACGCGCACAAAAGGACAGAGAGAGAAAGTGGTTGCGAAAGAACACAAATTAGCCTTAACCTTCAGTCTTTGCCATGTAGTAATGAAGATGAATAACGGTGAACAGATGATAAGCACAGGCCTAAATTGAAAACGGCATCAAATAGGGACACGCAGGCCACTAACCTCACACATGCTCTGTCTCTCTCACACCCACAGCTACACACTTTCTCATTTGTGGCTTTATTTTGCATCAGCTGAACCTCTAAACACAGGAAAACATGACAATCAATAACTGTTGCTACACTGCATTGCTACTGTACATCAGAGGGATTATTTTATCTGTGGACACATCACTTTCACGGTAATTTGGCGAATGTAAAAAGGCAGGCTTTGGAAAGTAGCACTCAAATGCAGATAATGACCACAAAAAGAACTGCAAGCTGATCTTTTCCTTCAGATCACGACATATCAATAAAACACAAATTGAACTATAACTGTACAAAAATAGATATGTTAGTAAGAGAGCTGCATTTCCTATGTTTGTTGAGTTTCTTTTGTGCGTTCCCGGGTAAAGCACGCTGCAATTTGTGTCTCATGTTAGATTCACATCATGTTGAATTTACCATAAATAGGACTTAGAAACTAGGACAAAAAAAAACAGTCATGTAAGCCTTCTAATCGCAATTACGAGTAGTGGCCAAGGACGCGCGACTTACTGTGTCTTCCAATGTGTCTCAATTAGATTCAAACTGCGCGAATGTGTCGACACTGCCAGCAAACTGCAGCAAAGCCACTAATGCCAGCAGTCCGATATAATAAAAATCAAAACTGTGAGTTGTATTGCTGTTATACAATGAACTGGTTATTTTTGCGTGTGGGTGGTCATTTAGGAAAATGTAGAAGCCTGGAATCCACACATGCAGCTGAGTGTAAAACCAATTTGCAAATGATGAGGCCTCTCTTGCCAAGAAATGCGTGTTTAAAATCGCACACTCACACACACAAAGTCTATCAAAACATTAAAAAAAACATAGTATTCATTGCCTGTGGTGTTCATTCATAAGCACCTGTGTCAATACAAAATGTCTCAGTATAATTGGTAATTCCCTGTAGGAAAATAGCAAAAAAATAAAAAATAAAAATGTGCACATGCCACTTGGATAAACATCTAAAACAGATTTTAAAAAATAAATAAATCCCATAAACTCATTTGATACGTACAAGACAGCATTAAATCAAAACTGACTTTTGGAAATATGATAAAGCTACCTCAGTATGCCGAAGTAAAAGTTCCCTGAAAAGCACACAGATCACACTAATGATATATTTTCAACTTTGTTTCACCCCCATACAAAAAAAAAACGATCAGAAAACACTAACAGAGCAGCCTTAGACTCTCTTTGGTCTTTTCTTCATGCTGGCATCGGAGGCAAGCAACATTAAATGTGTTAAAACTTGTGATAAACTAGCAACGTTGCAATCACGTATACGTTTAGGCAGTCCAAGCCCCATACTATTTAATATTTATTATTTGCATTGATGAATGGGTAAAAAGGTCAAGTGCATCATTTGGGCTTACTGTAACACAGAAACTAAAATGTAGAATCACTACATTCTGCAGAATGAACTGGAAACTGCAAAACAGAAAGAGAGTTACTGAGATGAAGTAAAATGTAGCTGTATTTTTATTTTTTTTGCAAATGCTCACACACCACCAGCCTTGTTTGACCATTAGCTCCCCTACAGGGACGGATTCTGCAGGAAGGCGCCTAGATGGAAAGTGATGCATGTTGGGGCACATCTTAAAGCTGGAGTGTCGGAATTTTACATATAAATGAACATCTGCTGCATTCAAGCCCTTGCCAAATGAGTTGACACAATGCTGGTCCAGCCTATCAGCACCAGGTAAATTGCTTAGGACTTGCACAGTTTTAAATCTTGTATCTGTGGTAACATTCCCACACCGGTGCACCTGTAGTGATGAATTTTATGTAAACCAGCAACGATTGGCAGCGATAGGCTACAGCAGCTAAGAACATGGCCGAGTCTATGGCTGGAAAACCTAGTCTAAGATATGTCTCTGATTCTCTAGATAGAAAAAAGATCTTGGTGTGCAGAGTTCAGTCTTTAAAAGACAGTGACTGATAGCAAAGCATATGTCATAAGCACATCTGTAATTACTCTCTCTGCCAAAAGGGGGAGACAAGAGTTCTGCACTGCAGGTTTAAATTAAACAGGCTTGGATGTAATAGTTCCATTAGCATGTGCTTAGTTCAGTGACTGCAGGTGGCCAATTGTTCTCCTTTGCAGAGGAAGCTAGCACCTGTTTGGGCAGCGAGTGCACTCATCACCTCAGGGTAAACCACAACAAAGTCAAATACACAGCTCCCCTCCTATTGATACAGTGGAGTTTCATACAAATCTAATTTCTATTTTTAGCATCTAATAAGATTGAAGTATTACATCTTTTCTGGATCTACAGTTGCCGCATGAATGCATTGCAAGGCGGACTGCTGATTAGTGAGTCCCACTGTGATACAGTTTGTTTATTTAACCATGGTGTTAATTAAACACAATCTACATGAATGATGAGACTTTGCAAGCGAAAGGTTAAGGTGAGTTCTAGCTACTGCGCACTCAGTCCCAGTTACTGTACAATAACTACATGTAACAACATCATTTGTAAAGTTGCTGTGTCGGAATACTAAGCAGAGAGATTTCGTTTCTCAGTTTCTTTATTCCAATCATGCTTTTGTTTCAAGTCTTTTGCTGATGAAGATTAATTTGCAGAGCATGGCGCTCTATCAACCCTGGTGACACAAAGGGCAAAGATATAGACTAATTAAATACACCAGTGCAATTGATATTTCCCATGGATCAATGCAAGTGTGGGATCTGTTAATTAAATCCGTGATAATGTTTACTCATCATAAACATTTCCCATGTTTGAGCACAGCAAGACAGGGAGATAATCTTTGCTGTCTGACAGATTAATTGTAGAGCCAACATAAAATTCCCCCAACGAATGCATTTTTTTTTTTTTTTTGAGTGGAAGATCTTCTTCTTTGAATGCTTATACAAGAAGTGTTCAAAAGAAATCTTTAAAGCTTCTTTTTTCAGTGAAAGTACTTCCACAGCACAAAATAAAAAGACAACGGATACATGTAAGGTATAGTTAATGTTATTTGCGCTGATGCAAAGACTTCAGTCACCATTCATTAGCCCACCCTGGACTAATGAAAGTCTCCCATGCAGTAGGGCGGATTTTGTATTCTACCCCCTTGCTAGTCTCCTGTGCGGTATACATCAGCATGGCATAGGTTATCACACAGTGGATTAAGAAGGCGTGTCAGAGTGTGTGCCAGAACCTCCAAGCCGCACTCCACTCATCTATTGATCCACGTACGAGGGAAAAAGCGAGAGACCGGCACACTTAGCAGTGTAACCGCAGGCAACAGCCCCCTGCCTGCCCTCTGTTCCCTGCAGTGGGACTGATTGCTTGTCTCAATCATCCTTCCACCCCCCCTTCCCTCCCTCACCCCACAACCTCTCCATCCTCCCCTCCACACTCACACATACAAACACATACTCCCACACACCCTTAACATCTCCCTATCTTTGCCCTCATTCTCCAGTGTCTCAGCAACAATCTCTCATGATTTGACGGCCTCTTGTTCGTCTTGTGAGGGCCATCAAAGTCTGCAGTCTTAACCCTGTCTGAAAGGGCTGGGACTGCATGGTAGGAAGCAATTAATTCTGCAGTAAGAAAGCCCATTAATTAGGCAATGCTTCTGGCTATTTTACAAAGACCCTTCAGAAACAGTAGGGCCACTCGGAGTGGCATAAAAGATGCAGTGACACACCAGGTTATTCATGGACCCCGGGGCTCCTGGTGAAGAAACACCGTAGGGTAATTCTCACTTTCTATTTCAGGGACTCATAACTACATCACATGCACTCACAAAATGACAAATGCTGTTTACTGGAAGTGTGTCTTATCAGGCTTGGCTGCCATATTATATCATGTAAAGCTTGACTACCGGAGCAGCTTCAACATGCTGCTGGAGCTCAACCACCAACAACCACAGGCTGCAAAATTGTATGCAGGCGATCTAGGTGCAAAGGGTTCAGCGAAAACCTCACAGTATTAACAAGGCATTGTTAATGGGCAATACAGTAATAAGGCTGTAATACAGCAAGCAGAAATGTCACTAAAAGCCACTGATATTCACACCATCCACAGGAAACGCGACCAAGTACAGCGGAGCGGTGTAGCTGCGTTTCCTCTAAATGGAGGCAACAGGATAAACACTGATGTGAGGATGGGCCAGGGAAAATGAGTTTTGTGATATCTAATCACTCACTAAATCATGCATGAGAACATTAGCTACTTGTGTTGTCCACCATTCAGGGACATTTCGGAGCGAGGCACCCATTTCAAACTAAACAAGACCATGGTTCGGTGCGTCTGAAATGCTGAATCAACTGTAGGTCTCCCCTGAGCACAGGCCAAGCCTGCCTACGGTTGCAATGACGAGGAAGCCTCGGTGACAGTACACCATCCGTGAAATTAAATCAACAACTCCCTTATTGTAATTACATTTGGTTAAATGGGAAGGCAAAGTGTGGGTGTAATACAATTAACATGTAATTGTCATCCTGACCAGGTTGGTGCTGATCTATTTCCCCAAGGGAGACAATGAAATCCATCTCCCCGCCCTCATCTCTACCATTTGTTTTTAAATTACTGATCTGATAAGTGTCAGTGTGTCACAGGGCTGCTGGGTGTGCGTGTTCAGGAGCAAAGAACTGCATCGGATCTAGAAGCTTTTTCGATCAATTCGTAAAAATATGGTTCTTTGAGTTGCTTGGTTTTCTACTCAGTATTTCTTATTACCAATGGCATGTGCAATTCTCTTAAAGTGTCCTAACCCTTATTTTAATCGTAAGACTAACTAAAAGTTTTACACACTAAAAAGTAATTTCAGGGACTTATTCCCTCCACTTAATTAAATTCATGGCTTCAAGATAAAATAATCTAATTTTCTAATTTAGATTAAACTTTTAAGTTTGATGGGTTGGATCTACAATAAAGTCCATAATTGCACTAACTTAATATTGTGAGTAAATTTTAACAAAAAATCTGTACAAGTTGACTGAAAACTAAATTCAAGTTAAGGTAACTTAAATTTTCTTTACCTGCAGGTCATGATTTCAAGTCCCCTCTCCTATCTACTTAACATTGGAGCAACTTCATTTTAAAAATGTTGCCAAGTTGAGGCTTTTATTAATCATTATGGAAATTAAGTACATACCACACAAAATGTATTTTTACATAATGTGGAAAAATTAGTTGAACTTAATTTTTAAGAATATTCAACAAGACTTGTGTTTCTGCTACCAACCATTAAGTCAGTGGTACTTAAAGCGCATTGAGGAAACGCTAATACCCCTAACTCATTGTAGTTTGTTGGTAAAACATCATTTTTATAGACGTTGTCATAACTCAAAAAGATTGATGCAAACTGTAAACATTTGTTGTTGTTAAGCCCAAACATTGTTTTTAGTGTATTACAGCTGATCACACACGCAGCATCAAAAACGCACCAATTATTCAAAATCTTGTAGGACTTAGATGCATTTGTAATTTAGATTTCAGCGCATAATGTATTTTTCAGCTTACACTAAATGTCAATGTTCCACCAGCAGATGTTGTCAGTTTGAATTTATAGCTCGCCATTATTGCTGCATGTGGGCTCACTCACCCCCACTGCATCTCAGGGCAGGCTTTAGCACCCTTGTGACCTTATAGAAGATAAGAAGCTATACAAAATGAAGAGCTAGATTAAATTTGTGCAAGTAGGTCACTCACTTTATACATTTGGAGATTTTTGGTTTTGTGTTGGTCATTTTGAGTAAATATGCTGTTATCTCCGATGTACGTGACCGCCTTGCTCTTGGTAGCTAATCCTGGTAAACACTTCGATTAACCTCAGTTTGTGAGGCTACCTGAGGTTTCAGATGGAATGGACAGACATTCAGTGTTGACTGTCAACTGTGAATATGTGCATGACTTCATATAAGCACTCTAAGAGGAAGGTAAATGTAAAAAAAAAAAAAAGGCCTTACCTTATTACCTTCAAAAAAAAAAACTTAATAAAAACAAGTCACAATTTTCCAGCATTTGCTATTCATAGTTGTTCAATTTGCATTTGGACTGCAGGGATTTTAAAACTGCAACGAGATACAGTAGCTGTATGATGCATGATATGAGAGTTACCGCTATTACTGGATGTCAAAAAAGACAAAGGAGCGTGAAATAACACACCCAGATCTGCAGAGTAGAACAACCAAGCCTCATTTGTATATTAAAGTGCAAAACTTAACATTATAAACTCAGTTTTTTATTCCTTTTTTTTTTTTTATATAACTATATGATGTTATTCTAGGACAAAATCTGGAATTTGGCAGATAGTTCTGACGTAAAAAGAAACATCTTCAAAACAAACACAGGTTTAAATGCACGCTGTCAATCATTGACAGCAGAGGGTGAAACAAGTTGAGAGTCGGTCTTTATTCTCTCTGCAGCCCCACTGTTCAAATCCGTGTCTTGAACTTGATATATAGAAATCATCTAATTGCTTGATGTCTTGACTGCAGCAGGGCTTTCTCTGTAATGTATCCCCTCAACTCTTTTTTACTCAACTTGTCATAAAACATCTTTTCTGTACTTCTCGCTATTTTTTTTATTTTATTTCTTGTCCTCACTTTGCTATTTTATTACTTTTCCTCGCACTTGCTTGTTTCTTTTTACGCTTGACTGCTTGTCATGTTGGGGATAGAAGAATATTTTATTGTTGTTCTCACTCGTGGTAGCGTTCTGTGGATGGCGGTGGCTGGCTAAAGGCCTCAAATCTTACAACCTCAGATGTGTCAAAGTTGTGAAATGTTTCAAAGTCAAAGAAAGATAAAGATTTTCGGTTTATCTTAGCACCCGGGAGTTTAATGTCTGAGACGAGCACCTGCAGCTACGAGGTGGTAGGATAGCATGACAAACACAGATGGGGACTGACAGTGCCATTAAAGTGAATAAATATGAGGGTGAAAATAATGTGCAATGTTTACATATTGATAGTGTTTTATCCACTGGCTGCGGGGGGCTGAGGTGTTTTCCACAGGTGTAAAATCCAATAAAGTGAGAGAAAATAAAAAAACAGTAAATGTG
This sequence comes from Stegastes partitus, assembly GCF_000690725.1. Lineage (NCBI taxonomy): Eukaryota > Metazoa > Chordata > Actinopteri > Pomacentridae > Stegastes > Stegastes partitus. The sequence continues at coordinate 930,033 of NW_007577780.1, forward strand.
TATTTGCTGTCTTCAATGCAAGGGAATGCCAAATAAATACTGATTACAGAATTAATTTTAGCACAATGAATTGGAATGACATACTTCCAATCCTCTTCTGTTCATTTCATCCTCCTCAGTTCAGATTTGATACCTATGGTCTATACAAATAAACTGAAACATGGGTGTTCGTCTTCAGCATGACAACTGGGGATAATTTGCATGATTTGGCTTTGAATATCACCCATGTCCACACGGCAGCCATAGGGGAGGAGAGCTGTATGCTATAACTATGCCGCTGTCCTCATCAGTACGCCTGCTGTGTTGCTGATAAAGGTGTGAGCAACAAGGAAAAGGCTGGGGATGCTGCGCTTCACTGCAGCCACAGCATCCTCTGCTCTCAGCTGATGTCTTTAATGTCACTCTGACACAAACTATATACAGGAAGCTCTACTGGAGGGTCTACAGGGGCACCACATGCTCCATGCACCTCTATACCCCTACTGTGAAATGTAGGCCAGTGCTACAGGGGAAGAATCCCATGTCGTGTATTATTTTTTTATTGTAATGTGCAAGAATCTCTAGATACAGGAGGAAGCAAGGTCTCAGGAAAACTTCTGTAAAGCACAAAGCATTTCAAGCATCTTCTTGCCCTGAGTTTGCCGAACTCAACACACGGATCATCTCAGGGTTTGCTTGAGTATTAAATAATAGACAACCGTATCTCTGGCCACTCATCTAAGCAAGGCGTTTAATTAGGTGTTCTTTAATCTAACTCCAATGACTTCTTCCGAGAAACTATGAATGTTTTTGCACAGCGCAACGGCCTCTTGGACGAGAGAAGCGGCAGCAATACAATTGAAGCCACACAAGAGACACGCTGAGAGGCCTAATGTCTGCACAATACAATTTAAGCTGCACAAGAGCAGTGTTGAGAGACATGCTGCATGCACAACAAACCCGCACTAGTGTGTGTGACAAGGAAAAGTGCTCAAGGCAATACAGAGAGTGGGAGAGGCTGGGGAGAAGGGGGACAAGAGGTGGCGAGTGGGTTGAATATGTGCGCCGTCGTGGGCAAAAGAGCAGATTAATGTTCTCGATAGTCTCGTCTCTGCTTTTGACACGGGATGACAGGAAACATCGATGGAACGGAAAAGACGGAGACCTCCTGCGCTCCGGCATGGTCAGACTGCCTAATCAGCAAAGGGCTGGGCAGAGCAAGCCAAGGGTTAGAGGAAAGAGGTTAGGGAGATAAAAAAAGAACTGTGCTGCTCCCTGCTGGGCAGGGTCTCGCCAGTTTTTTTTTATTCAATGCTGAATGTTGACCACAACCGAGCCTCCACAGTTCGACATCCAGAATATGAAAAAAGGCAGACTCACAAAATGGTAGTGCAGAATTTAAAGTAATTCTGAAAGTAATGCTTTTTCAAGGACAGCGAGTAACCTTCATCCTTGTAAGACAACACTATTATCACTGAGGCTGGAATCTTTCCTGAATGATGAGCAATGTTTGTTTTCACACCAGATAGACGGCTTCTTGGAACAGTCTATTAATGTAACGTTGTTTAAACTTTTTCTCCTCTTTCCTCAGCAGACAAACTTCTGATGACCCAGTTAAGACTCTTGGTTTTTGTATGATTATATAAGTCGTAGCACCAGTTGTGCGCTTAGCCAATAGAGTGTGAAGCAAACACTGATGATGTGTCTGAGCCTCCGACTTAAAACATTGTTATTGCATTTCATTGTATTACATCATCCTGTTTAAAAAGAAATGACATAGTAATCCTTTCTGTGTGTGTACGCCTCTGTGAGTGTGTGTGTGTCTGTGTGTGGGTGCTTACGTAGTGCAATCTTGGCCAAGTGCAGACGGTTGACCCAGGAGATCTTACTAAGGGGGTTGGGAGTGTTGAAGACCACCATGAAACTGACAGGACGCCCTGACCTAGAGGAGAACACACATGCACACACAAACACAGGTTCAGGCTCAGGTGCATGCACAGAACACATCTGTTAATACTGAATTTTTAACATGGCTGTCGCAAAGTCTTCACCAAACATCACAGCATAGAAACATAGATGGGTTAGGGGCAGTTTTTGTTGTTGTTGTTGTTGTTGTTGTTTTCATTTTATCATCTGATTAATACGGAGAGTTTATGTTGTTGAGGTTTGAATTTGTGATCTTGGTATTTATGAAGATTTGGCATCAAAACAAAGGACTACAACTGACTTTTATTTTGAAAACTTGATTCAAAGCTGACAAATGACTGTAGGAAAGCAGCATTTTAACAGCTGTTATTTCACTGAAACACACAATATGAAATTAAATACAATCTCTGTCACCAAATGACATCAAGACTGAAATAAACAAATATAAATGTACAACAGCTTGTATGGATGTCTACGTTCATCCGAAAAACAGAACAATAGACGAGCATTGAACAGGTGGAGCTTTGAAAGCTGGAGACAGCCGGCTACATGTAATCAATTCTCTTTCTGTGCAATCACAAACAGTAATGACAACCTCAGAAAAATACTGAAAAGAGGTCATGTCCAAAAAGGAAAGTTTGAAATGATCTACACTCCTACATTCTAAAACTTCTGGTGCAAAATTCAAGTTTCTCTGGGAATCTTTGATATATTCCACTTACAGGATTTCTTTTAACCCAAAATTGACCATTAACATTAAGCAGATGATCACAAGCTGTTAGGGTTTGACATCACAAAAGAACAGGAAAGTGAGCAAAAGTGCATGTATATATATATATATATATATATACATGCACTCTGGATCTGCTGTATAAGAACACAAAGCAAAACAATACAGTCGGAGAAAAAGTTTAATGCAGCAAGGTTTTCCGTTTTTTCCCTTTCTTGCTTGAAGCTTTTACAGTACTTCAGTCCAGTAAGCTGAGGCTTTATGATTTCAGCCTGCACGTCAACATTCGGGACAGGTTGTGATGATTACACGCAGCCTGGTCACAGTAAATCGATAGTAGGTGGGCTCCAACGCGCAAAATGCCCCTAATGTGTGGGCTTTGCTGGCACAACCAGTAGCGATCAGTAAGAGCCTTTTAGAGACAAATCAAGGTCTGACACAGGACGACACCAGATCTTAGATGTGTGAAAGAAAGAAAGAAAGAAAGAAAGAAAGAAAGAAAGAAAGAAAGAAAGGTGATTGTCATGCAACCAAAAAAAAAAACTTTAACCTAATATTCTATGTCTAGTTTTGTTTAGTATGTACCAGTTTTCTCTGTCTTTCATGAGATTTCAATTACAAATAAGCCTTTTACGTGGTTGAAAAGGGGAGAAAACGGTATGAATACCAAACACATAAATGGAAGAGGATAAATGCATTATGCTGCAACATTGGTATGAAAAGTTTCTATGATTTTTTTTTCCTTGAAACTGGGTCACCATTGGAATCCATTGTAAAAAATAAATAAAATAAATACTTTTTTTTAAAGCCATGAATTCAAGCCAACTGCACCTGCCATCCTCTGCAAAGGAGCAAGCCACAAACTTTTTCAGCAGGTGCCTTTCAAGCCTGCAGGGAGTCAGCGTTTTATATTCAAAACACAACTTTTTGGTGGAATATTCGAAATACACAATATCCTAGCAAACCGAAAAACAAGCTTAGTCATTACTGGTAATGAATTAATGAAAGCGCTGGAAGGTTTAATAAATCAAAAGAGAATTATTTACCAAACAAGACAAATATTGCTTCTCATGCACAACGCCAACAAATCTATTCATGTATTTCCATTATGAAGACATAATTTAAAGTTAAACTGAGCTGAAAAATATCCTGTCCTCCGAAGTCATGTTAATATGCTTTGCTTATGGGTTTTCGAACATGTCAAAATCACACATCTTTGTAGTGAAATTTACATTTTGCCTCTGTGCCTCTATGGTAATCTAGCTGATTTTGACGAGAGGTAGATATGCTGTCAGTGTTAACATTTACTTAAAGGACTGAGTAAGAACATAATTCTTTGTGGTTTGCACGTAGAATTAATAAAGACACAGATTGTTTTTCAAAGCTACATCCGACAAAAGAAAGAGACAAAAAATAATAAGAATAATTAAAGCAGCACAGTTATGCAGTTTTTCTAATACCTTACTGCAATGCAACATCCATATTTGGGCATTTTTTGTATTCAGTAAATAAATAAGTGGCAAGTGCATCTTTTCATACTTAATTGCTGAGTCATGATTATGGGGGTATTGTTGTAGCAAAACTATTTGTAAATGTGTATGGAGAGTTGTACTTCTGTAGTGAGATTCGTCGGTGTGTAAAAATGTTTGTCCATGCGTACAAAGATCTGTAAATCTGTACAAAGATATTAACAGATGAAAAGTCTAAGTATTTGGCGACAAGTGCTGGAAATACAGACAAACCACCAGTTACAAGTCATGCAGGCCTCACAATTGGCTGTCTTTTTACACATGAGCCATGATGAAAGTTTTTGCTCAGCGACCCACAACCTCAGCAAATTTAACTTGTTCACATATACCAGACAATGTTGCGTGCCCTCAAAGACTCTGGGGGATAGTGCCGCCTGTCGGCTTGCAGGCAGCATAACTGCTAAGGTCCAGAGCAGCAGAACGGCACGCAATCAGAATGAACGAGCCTGTGAGCCTCAGCTCAGGGCAAAGAAACCCTGAAGTTTCAAATACGAATCTCTTAACCAAATACTTCGACTTTTCACCTATTAATATCTTTGTAAACATTTACAGACCTTTGTCTGCATTGACAAATCTTATTACATGTCGACGAATCTTTTACAAATCTCTTTACACATTGACAAATCTTTTACGAATCTTTTTAAACATTGACAAATCCTTTTACACATTGACAAATGTCACTACAGACACAGACTGAGATACAGACACACAACTCCACATACACATTTACAAATAGTTTTGCTACAATAATACCTCGATAAACGATCAAAAATAACTGATAGAATTCATAGACCAGAATTGTTTTAATGGAATGTTTGATTAAAATTCAACTAAATCTAAATTTTATCGACTCAAACTGAAGCCTTTATAAATATATGTGTGTGTGTGTATATATATATATATATATATACGACAGTTAACATTTTCACTTTACGTTACACAAGTCAGCAGGTGTTGTGTCTCTGTTATCCCCTCAGGTCAATTTCTCTTCATAAGATGAAAGAGCTACAATATGCATCTACCTGCTAGTGCTGAGCTGCAAAGCACAAGACAATGTGAGTTAAACAAACAAATGTCAGTCAAACAGTGTTTTTATAACCGGAACCTTTATAGCTGCCTGATCTTTAGAACTCAGGTGTCTCACACAGTTTTCCTTCATGACCTTCATTCAACTTGAAATGGTAGAGTGTTGTTGACACAAAATGCATATTACAAGCTAACCATATTTTCTTTTTCTTTGCAAAGATTGCCTTTAGAAAAACAATAGTTTTCACGTCTCAGTATAGAATAGAGAGCGACCAATTGTTGGCGTCAGCAGCTACTGAACTTGACGTTCAGCCTTTTTCTGAATATTGGTAACGTTTTTGTTATTTTATACCAAATCCTGATTAGAAGTAAAATTTGATTTTTTATTTATTTATTTTTAAAAAAAGCTTTAGTTTGGATTTGAAGCAGCCGTCTCTTTCTGTCTGTCATCATCACTCTGTGGTCTTGAAGAATGTCAAAATAAAAGCTATCAACACTGAAGGATAAATGCTGAAAAGATGTCTTTTAACTTCACAGACATAAAATGTAATTATACGGATTTTGTTTTTCTAAATTTCATCATCAAGAATTTTACTGTTACAAATTATTTACATTTATATCATCTGGTCATTCAAGTTTCTCTGTTATTCTGCGATGCAGGAGAGAAAGGTGGAGTCATCTAAAGAAAGACATCTTGCTGAATGTAGCAATATAAAACCTAGTATGAACCAAAATGGGTATAATTTAGAGAGAAAAGAGCCCAAATCATAACCCCAGTGACAAACAATGTCTTAAATCAAGACCGAATGGGATTCCAAAAGTGGAAATGATCAAAAGGTAACAATGGGGGATGTCTCATGTGAAGGACTTCAGTGAGTTCCATCAACCAATAAAAAGTACACCCCTAAAGTCAATACCAAAGTCAATACCAAATAGGTTCTGAAATGCAAGGTCTCTCTTGGAACAAAGTGTTTCAAAGTGGATTTTCTTTTTGTGGGTTCAGCTGATGGCCCTGACTTAAACCAACAGATGACAAATAATAAACACAGGATAGACCACAGACTTACTCCTGTCAGGGCTGTGTAAAGTGCTAGAAACATTAACAATAAATTAATAAATAAAAATCCTATAGTTTTAGATAAACACCTAAGCATTTCCTAAAGAATCTATTTCCTGAATTATTTTTTGTCAGCTTTTGTCATGTCTGTGTTTAAATGTTTCCCTCTCATCTCTGTCAACTAAAGTAAAATAAGTTTCTAATGCCGAGCAGTCTGAAGTGAGACTGGCAGCGCAGACCCTGAGTTAGCAATGACTCAGCCAGTGTCTAACCACTGACAGGAGTCCTGTGTTGCCTCGATTGATCAGGCTTTATTGGAACTACAAGTAAGCTGCCTGGCCAAGGATGAGACGTCTTTTAAAAGCACTAAGCAGCTTTCCAAAATAATGGCCACGTCTCAGTCACCTGTGCAACTTTTCTACATCGAAGCAGAGGCGATGGAGGGAAAAAAAAAGAAATAGGAAAGTGCAAGAACATGTGTGAAAAGGGTGGGGGAGCTGTGTGAGGGGGGGTCTCAGGCATACATAAGGAAGACAATTTCACACTCAAACATCATTAGAAGGTAACCTAGTGGAGAGACAGTGCGCAGTCAGAAATCCTGCTTCTGTCATACTTGCTGCTGCTGGCCGCTGCAAATTCATTTTCATTTCACAGAGGAAGGATGAAAACGGCAGAGAGAGAGACACGCACACACATGGTGAGAAAGAGATTGCAGACAGGAACAGAATAAAGTAAGATCTCAAACTTCCTTGACATGTTGAAAAAGTGGAACTTTCACAAAGAGGTATAATTTATACTATTCGCTGCTTAAATATAGCAAAGGCAATTTGCCGAAGACAGAAAGGGAGACGGGGTGTGACGAGAATACTACTACTCACTTGGCTGGATTCCTTAACACTTCATGCCCACACGGCATCAAACATGCTAAACTGAGCGCAGTCTCCATTCCTCCCTCCTGCCCGCTGATTGACAGCCGCAGTGCAGGTGTGGTGCACTGCCAGAATGGAGAACTAGAGTCGGGCATGCTGGCAGAGGGGAGATGAGGAGAGCTGAGAGGTAAGGCGAGTCAAAAAGGGACGGGAGGGGGGGAGAGGAGAGAGGGCAGAGCGGGGCGAGGGAGCGGAGCGAGGAGCTGGCCCGGTGGATTTATGGGAGCAGGTCAGTGCCGAAGTACACGTGTGACACTAATGCACAAGGACAGGACAGATGTAGTAGTGAGTGCTGAGTGGCAGCCTGTCATGCACCCATCCTTCAGTTCACCTCCACCATCCGGAGAATCAACCAGTCAGAGAAAGTTTGCTCTGCAAATAGTGAGATGAGTTAAAAGAGACTGTTGAGCGTCCCTTCGAGAGTTTGTTGATTTAGTTCTGGAAGGACTTGACAGAAAAATATTGCAAGAGACTGACTTAAAGTGGGTTTCAGGCTGGATGTGATTTAAAATGTGATACGATTATATACAGAACTGTGTTTGGCCGTCGGTTGTGTGTCTGTGAGTGGTTGTCTTGTGACTTATTCCTGATTTAAATATCTATCCGTCCATCCATCCATCTATCTTTCTTTAATCTATCTCTATCTATCTTTTATTCCTGTGTGTTTTTCTTTTAAGTGTGTGGGACACCGGATGGAAATTAGCCCTGTGCTAAATCCAACGTATTTAATGCAAGCTGTGATTATACGTTCATTCATACGCACTGTCCTGTCTAAATAAACAAATAAATAAATAAACAATATGAAAGAATATCTGTCTATGGGGGGCTGCAGGGTGGCGCAGTTGGTAGCACTGTTGCCTCGCAGCAAGAAGGTTCGCGTCCCAGTGGGGGCACCGGAATCTTTCTGCGTGGAGTTTGCATGTTCTCCCCGTGCAGCATGGGTTCTCTCCAGGTTCTCCGGTTTCCTCCCACACAGTCCAAAAACATGTTGAGGTTAATTGGTGATTCTAAATTGTCCGTAGGTGTGAATGTGAGTGTGCTTGGTTGTCTGTCTCTAAGTGTGGCCCTGTGATAGACTGGTGACCTGTCCAGGGTGTCCCCTGCCTTCACCCTAAGTCGGCTGGGATAGGCTCCAGCCCCCCCGCGACCCTCGTGAGGATTAAGCGGTGTATAGATAATGGATGGATCTGTCTATGGGTGCTCTCTTCCCAGCTAACACTGTGCTACCAATGTGCCAATGTGCAACTGACTGAGGCACCAATGCCACTTTAATACACAAATTTTAAAATATAATTATTCACCCTCCTTCCCCTTCACTGATTTTCAATGTTGAATCATGCTCAATTTAATTTGCCTTTTTTTAAACAAGAATTTCACAAAACCAGACTCTTTCTTTTCAGAATGAAAACGGAGAAGCATCTCAACAATGTCAACACAATGATGATGCTGCCACCGCCATACTTCACTGTACTTTGCAAAAGCTCAGTTTTTGGTCTCATCAGACCAAAAACCACCAAGAACTCTCCATTCTCTAATAGTCCTTTCATGGAGTTATTTTGAGCAATCTGCTGTCTACATGGTGTGGTTATAACCAGGAGTAATGACTGACAGACACATTCACTGCACTCAGATGATTCCATTTCACTAATTGCGTGTCTTTTAGCACTAATTGACTGCATCTGTGTTAAACCTGGTGAGTCACTTTGAAGAGGGTGAATACTTTTGCAATCACTTATTTTACCTTTTATGTGTTTAATTAATTGGCACTACTTTGGAGAAACCTGATTTCACTTTGACATTAAAGAGTCAAAAAAAAGTCAATGTTGAAAAGCAATAAAAGGTGAGAACTTCTACGGGTGGTAAGTAGTTTTTGTTAATTGTACCTTTTTGTACTTTTCTAATACCAGCAATTTTGCACCTTTTTGCATCCATCTATCAAGAGGGCAAGACTATAGTTAGAAGCCTGCCACTGGAACTATGCATTTCACATGATATTCTGTTTCCCCGTCAGCCTCTTCATTATGGGGAAAAACGACAATAACTTCTGAGCAACAACCGACGCGTGTTTTGCTAAAAAAAATCTTGGAGCGTTCAATGTGGCAGACCTGCTTAGTTTTTTTGGTGATAGTAAAAATCGACAAAAAACATTTTTACATTTGCTGTCTGACCGGATGCTCATTTCCTCACATGCAAGTGTTCCGTGAAAACAAGTTCCTGCCCAACATTATTTTAAACTGTGATTGGTTGAAAAAAAAAATACAGACAAGTGGTTTTTTTTTCCTCAAAAACTGAATGACAACAGGGGCATCCAGGCACTGTCAAGCGCTGTTACATCGCTGTGGGGATAACTCTGGCTATGTGGGACAAATCACAAACAAATATCGGATATCGACATATACAAAACCCTAATCTGCACCTTTTGCAGCATAAATGTCTCTGCTAAACCACAGAATTACACGACAAATTTTAAATAATGTTAAGTGCTTTCAGCAATGTTTGCACTTAAGGTGGTGTCCAAGACAGTTACTTAGTGTTACTATAGCGTTTGCTCTCTTGGCTAAAAGAAAAAATTAAAATATGCATATACAGTTAAGAGCTATTGATGGGAGCTTAACAGGGAATTTGGCCAGTTATACCGTAGCATGAGAAAGCATATAATGATGAAATTAGATCTACATACAGGCACAGCCACAGTGGTTCAGAGAAATGTATTCCATATAATCAATAAAAGCCTGCTATAATGCTACTCTTGTTTCTCAGTCAGTTTCATTTTGCCAGTAACATTTTAGTTGGCGGAAGTCCTGATTTTCATTTTATCTTTTGCTCGATTTCTCCGGGCTTAACAGCAGTGCTACACTGAAAATGTAAGTTTTCTACATTATTAAAAGTTAATGCAGCAACTCACAGTAATCTTTTCTTCGTAAGTGAGAACAACAGCAAAAACAAAAAACAAAACAAGAAAAAACCAGCATTGTGTGGCATTAAAAGTCAGGTTTGGCTTGTTAGTTGTTGCAACTTGTTTGTTAAAGCTGTACACATTCAAGTCAAGCTCCAGAGATATGAGAGGATCAGATAGAATACACTCAGTACATGAGCTAAAGAACACATTTTTCCCTATTTGTTTTTGACTACTCAAGCTGTAACTTTTTTTTTTTCACCAACCAGAGCTGACCAAAGGGAATGCGACGTCGGTGGCCCTAGACCCCAGGCTCAGTACACCTGATAAGTGGCTAAAAGTAGAGAAGTGTGGCTATTGTTGCTCACTTCCAGGTATGAATGCAACTTCATGTGGGAAAGTAAAGGGAAAAGAACTAAAATGCAGGCTGTCCCTGGATAAGGCTAAGAATAGCTCAAGAAAGGTGGAGCGAGTGCAGAGGGTGAGTGCCATTCACAGACCATCATACGCTATTTCACAAGGATGTTCCAGATGTTATAGGAACACTTTGCCATCTTGAGGAGCACACTTCGGAGGACAAGTGACTGTCCATGGTGATGAACTTGGTGTTGCCTTGGCTGCTCCCCAGCACTCCTGCCAGCAGCCAGAATTCGTGCTGGAACTGATGGTAAATAGTGTTTTTTCTCATGAGTCTGATGATTTGCCACTGACCAGCCAACCTTAACATATATGCCTTGTTGTTCCAAATCCTTGTTACTGCATCACAGAGGTGCCAACACAAGCTCCCTTCTCTTCCGTCATCAAGAGTCATCAAGTTATTTAGTTTGCTCACTGTCCGTTCAGGCAGTGGAGTCAAGAGAGTAATATAAAGTTCTTTAAAGCATTATCCTGCTGTATTGTGTTCTCTAACCTTGGATCCAAATGAGCAAGACTACAAGAGTGTTGACTTTACCAGACAGAGTGACCAGGACACCATCTCTAAAAAGACATGTTGATGCTGATTTTACAGGTGTTCCAAAATTCCAAAACTTGGATACATGTGACCTGATGTTAATGCAAGTAAAATTATCTCCATGACTAGATGCCACTGGGGAAACAAGAAATGTTGTTTTTCTATAGTTGCTTTGTAGCAGGTGGCATCCTTCCATTCCTGCTATTCTCAACATCCTTCATCTCTCTTTAGACACAATGAGCAGTTACAGAAACCTTGTGCTGTCCAGACGCTGAGATAAGGTCATAAGGACATTGAAGAGTTTCTCTGGGAGCATGTCTGTTTGGACAATACTGTCAGTTGGAATGAACTGGAGCCTGAATCAGTACTCTGACTGCGGGTGAAAGTTCTGCCACTCGCATTGCAGGTAGTCTGCACATAAAAGCTTCCACAAAAAAAAAAAAGGAGTTCTGGGGCTTACAATATTGTTTCTTTGTGTATGCTGTGCTGCTGTGTGGTGAAAGTGGATGAAGCAACAAAAATATTTGGTTAAACTATGAAGTTTGAACTCTGTATCTATCGTTTGCCAGTATGGCCCATGTTTCTGTGCCTGTGGTTGCTCCTGCAGACACAGTAAAAGGGGATGTTAATGAACTGCTGTCACACGTAGGCTGGTGCCTTTGAGGCAGCAGTCAGGATTCTCTCCACGTACTCGTCTGTTTGCAGTGTGGAGGCTGTGATGTGCTGCCTGACTGCAGAGAGTCGCTTGCGGCCAGACAGGAGGGGACCAACTCAGTACAGGGGGTCCCTGCTGTGGTCCCACTTTTTCACCAGCAGAGCAAAGGCTCAACTCTTCATGCAAGTGTGTGTATCTATGTTTATGACTCTTTATGTGTTTGCCTCTGTCTGAGATGCACGCTTGCTTGTGTGCAGTTGCATTTGTCAGCAGGAAGTACGTGTGAATACATGTAAAATGCACATACACACTGGAAGCGCTGCTGTGCCCTGCAGATTGTCAGCCAGATTAGTAACAAAACGAAGACGGATAGCAAGGGAAAGCCAGCACACGTATGTGTGCCACTGTGTAGGTGTGTTTGTGTTTGTGAGAGAGACAGAGACAGACTGCCCACTGCTCTCCCATGCAATCTGCCACTACTGCACCCTGGGTAGTGTCAGAATGGTTAGGGCACCCACTGTGCCACCTGTCACTCCCAGCCCCGAGGCTCATTGCTGGTCCAGCCACCCAACACAGAGGCCCAGCCTCAATTACATTACAATCACACAAGCAGAATTGTCTCTTTTTCCCCTCAGGAGATTTGTCTCTTTCAGCTGACATTGTTGTCTCTTACGTCAAACTCTGTGGCCGTTTACAAGTATGATTTCAGCGCAGGTCTTGTTCTGCATTATTTAACTTTTAAATACAAATCATCAGCTTGGACATATGTAGGGGTGGGAAAACTCCTTGTCAGTGCAGTTGCTAATGACATTATCACAGGAACTCAGCAAATAGGGTACCCCTTGAAGGGGAATTCGGGGACTCTCTTGTAAGCATGACATCTGGCTCCACCAAACATCTGAGTAAGCAGATTGGCCCTGCAGGCCTGGTGTGACAGCCGATGAGGAAGCTGGGAGATGTGGGAGAACTGATCTGCACAGCTCCGCTGCTCAAGCTGTCACTTTAGCTTGGCTTGGCACAGTTAGATTCTCCCTGGCTCTCAAGCATTAGGCCCACTCTTCTGACTGCCGCTGCCCTGCCGGCACCAAGCCAAGTCTTTCATGGGGGAGGTTGCTCATCACTTTCACTCCTTTCTTTCTTTCTTCCTCTCCTTCTCCTGCTTCTGCTTCTGGTCTGTCACAGCAGGGCTCTGGCTTCTCTATCACATTCTTTCTCTTTTGTCCCCCCCTGCCTCTTTTTTATCCTATACTCACCAAATGCCACAAAAAGGGATCCATTATAATCTGCGATTATTTGCTATTCCCAGTTCCTGTGCAGTACTCAAAGCTACTCGTAGTCTCTCTCCTTACCTTCTTTGCTGTTCTCTAAGTAGGTGTTGAGTTATTCAGTAGTCACTCATCACCCAAGGATCCACCTTGACATGTTAAAACTACCACTTGAAGAATGACAAGGTACCTGCTGTACACTGCATGTAGCTGGAAGTGTCTATATCTGTTTAAATACAAGTAATCCACATGGAGGAATAAATATATCTAGTTCTCTGCTTACTTCTTACTATTTGCACCTGTGTATTAACAAAACCTCACATAAAAACTAAAAGTGTAAAGTAATATGGGCTACAGCACAATCAGGAGAACAATTTTGCACCGAAAATTTGCAATTCAGACTAACACTGTGTGTACGTATATTAATATGAATATTAACAGATTACAAAAGTTATGACTTAAGGTCCAGTATTAGGTAAAGGCTGAAGCAAAAAAAAAATGAGAAGGGTCTTGATTAAATCCTCCCAAAAGAACATTTTGTGGAGACAATTCATTATTCTATCCAAGTACTGAAGGAAATGAAATTATTTGAGTAAGGTAATTACCCATAAACGAAATAACAACTGCTCTTGCTTGTAATTTGCAAAAGGTCAGGATGGCCTGTTGGCGCTGGGATACACATGCATATATGTTAGTGTCCTGTATTGATATCACTTCTTCCTATATCTTTGCCGATCTCATTTCATCAAAGATGTAAAAGAAGCAAACTGTCATTTTAAAAAAAAGTGTTTTTTTTTTGTTTTTTTTTATTTTAGATTTTGCTATGGATTCTATTTGAGAATAAGCCCAGGTAAATGAATGGCATGTTATTGTAATAACTTGCATCACCAATGGAAACATAAACAAAAGACATGCATTAACAGTTAAGGCAGAGTTGCCTAGCATTTGACAGGTTCTCTTAAAATGCTCCAAAATGAATTTTTGCAACCTTTACACAACAGTTTTGGTAAACACGACATTTATGGATGAAATGTTATCAGAATCCCCCATGTTGCTTCAGTTTATCATTTTAAATGGAAAACAAAATGAAAAGTTCACCAAGCGCAGTTACTGACACAAATAAGGTAATGACTCCTGCAGTGTGTTTGTATGGCTGGAAGCAACCGCTGCTGGAATATCACATCGTCATCTCTGCAGGTTAATCTCATCAAATGTAATCTTGAAGAAATACCACAGTATACCAAGGTTATTGGGACCACAATTAGTTTTGGTGATGTGCTTTATTTGAACACCAGTGTGTTATGATCCTACGTTATTATAATCTTTGCATATATGTACATTAAAATGTTCTCACTGGGTGTTGTCTGTTAGCGGTTAATATGACTGCCAGGTTCTACCTTTTCTGAAATCAGCTCTGCTGCACAATCTGCATTTTGAAACTTTTAATCAGTCATCTGCATAGAAAAACCCTTTGGGGTTGTTATTGCTTTTTTTTCACTGCATATGGATTCACTCAGCTGTGGCTGTCATTATGTTCTCAGTTGCAAAAAATATCATATACAGTGCATTTTACCTGGAGCCACATCTGTATGTGAAATACAACTCACTTGTCTGGCCTGCCAGGCACCTGCAGGCGTAAGCGACATTTGTTAGCGCTCTGGATCTGTTCTTCTTTGATGCGAATAAGCCTCTGCAGAGCCAGACACCAGTCCTGGGCCACAGTGGTGTTCAGGTTCTTTGATGGAAAAACACACACAGTTAAAACTTGTTCCTCAGCTGTGACATACACCAGGGTCATCTAGCACACACCCCAGCACATTATGTGCACAGAGGGCACAGCCGCACACCGCAGATGTACTTGATATTCTTCGGCACAAACTGAGGAAGCACCACACATCCGTTCAAAAAAATAAAAAAATAAACTGCAGTTCAAATAATGTACGGAAAGTATTTTTATCCTCTCAAATGTAATACTGAATTCACTTTAGCACCGGCATCCATTTTACAGTAAAACCTAGGCCCTCCAGTCAAAATGAATCAAATCAATTTCCTGAAGTCAATGAGCTGTGCAGACGTATTTTGTCTATTTGTTCAGTGGACAATATTATAACTGGGTGGAAAGTGAATATCTGTCATTTAGCTGAGGTCGGGCCAACATCTCTCCTTCTGAGGACATCATGCTCATTAAATGCAGGGTGGCAGAGGTGCCACCATCAGCCTGAGAGGCTCTTTGGTGGTTGCTGGAGTACACCTCCCTGGATGTGTTGCTGTATGTTACTATATTGTGGTGGTAATGTGACAGCGGCAGACTACCGGGAAGTGTCCTGATTTAAACGCTACAGGAGGGGCGCCGATGGATTCTTTTGCAGAATAACAAATCTGAATCTTTTAGTATATAAAAGGGAACATCTCATTCCAACCATTGTGTCACTATTCATGAGGCGATAGATCGGAGACTTGTTGCTTTTAGAAACCGATGATTCAAGATGCATGCGAGGCGGTTCTTTGATCACGTTTTAAACATCTTGAAGGATTTTTGCAATTTCTCCAAGAGAAGCAGCAGAAAGAGAGTTTCCCAAATGGTTATCTTTGCACTATCCAAGCTTGATCTCTTAGTTTGCATGGAATTCAGCATTTTAATTTAACTGTGCACACTTCAGTGTTGTCTTTGCTACCTCTGTGATTCCTCGCTGTGTTCTCAGGGCTTAGAGGGTATTGTAAGGTAAGCTTTGGTTTATAGAGTGCATTTCATATTTCATATGTTTTCATTCAATATTTTGAGTTAACTTGATTATAAATAATTTGTGATACTGAAAGTAGTTTTGGAGGAGAGAAAATCCTGCTTCAAGGACAGTCTGTGTCTGTGTGTTTTGTTTTTTTTCAGCGGCCAATTAAAGCTTTTAAACAAACCCGTGAGAGAATGAGTCTGTGCAGTGATGTGACATAACAAATTGTGACTTCTGTGGTTTAACCTTTGGAGTCTCCTGGACCGGTTGATTTTGCAGCACTCTGCGTGTTCTTTGATACATATTTCCCTGTGAGACACTCAAGCAACATCAAAACAACACATACCTGGTACGTCCCCTGAAGTGTGCCCACGAGGAGAGTGACCTCCTCAACCACAGACAGGTCATGTTGCAGTTCCTGCAGCTCCTGGTAGAGTCGCGGAGGTCCCAGGATTGCTTTACCTGAGCGCAACAACACCCGAAGTCTAAGAATTTATAATATCACCTGCATATTTTGTATTCAAAGGAAAAGAGCATGTACAGATAAAATATTAAGACAACCAGGTAAGTTTGATTGAATCGTTCACTAGTTGGTTTTTTTTGTAAGGAAGACTGGAAATGTTGCAAATAAATAACAGCTGCAAGAAATGATTGGTTTATCATTGATTTGTCTGTTTATTGCTTTGTTCTTGATTGCAAGATGAATCAGTTAATATATAAACTGTCAATGCAAAATGATTAAAGGAACCAGTGAATGTTTGAGATTTTTCATTAAACAATTATTTAAACAAACTGTTGCCAATTCATTTTGTAGCAATTAACTAAGCCTTTTAATAGATACAATCTATTTATAATAAACATGTGATATGTGCACCAACTGCCCTGATGTGCACTCAGCAATACGCTATATAAGAAAGCTCAAGGTCAAAGAGTTGCACAAATGGAGAGAAAACAATGACATTGTCTCAGAACTCGTGGGAGTGCAGAAAGAAAAGTTGCTTTTGTTGAAACTCCAATGGCACTAATAAAAGAGGTTCGATGTGCGGATGGATCGATCTTCATTATTTGCTGGACTACAGAGAGTGAATTTATGAGCAAAAAAAAAAAAAAATTAGATGGAGAAACTGTTATTTGGAGCTATGATGCCCTTTTGCTGGCCAAAAGGAATGCAGGTGTCTCATTAGACACAAAATTCAGCATCGATTTGAGGTCCGCCGCTTTCAAAGTCTCTCTCTCCTACTGCCAAGAATCGATAGCTGTGTCTCCTCCTGTCTGCCATCCTCCGTCCTAGCTCCCCTGGCCCACATCTCCCCAGCAGCGGGCTCTGTGAGAACTGCCTAATTAAATTCTGCAGGTAGATTTTGCTCCAGAGCTGTCCTGCACTGTCACCGCTACCACATAATAAAGTAGCAGAAGAGCTGAGCCGGTAGGCGGGCTGACTGAGGCATGCTCCTCTGAGGGGACCTGCAGCTTTTTGTCTATTCACATGCATAAATGGAGTGAGAGTAAAACCATAAGAGGGAAGGGGGAGAGAGAAAAGGGAGGGGTGGGTTCGTATTCTTCATCTAAAGAGCTCCATTGTAGCTTTTGGGGTTTAATGGGATCTCTGACGCTGGCAGACAGTGACATCTGTCATCTGTGCAAGGAAATCAATAGGTGAGACATCTGAATATAAAGGGGTGTGCGAGCTGCGAGAACAATGTTTTCCTGTCCTTTCCAAAGGGATTGCCTGGAACCTTGTGCAGGTTCATTGAGTCCTCTCGGGCCCGCTGTTGGCTACAGCCCGAGAGGTGAATGTGCTGAGTTGTAATCCAGCGTAATCCCGTTGGTGAGGCAGGATATGGTTTATACACTCAGACATGGCTATCCACACCAGCCGCCAGGCACATAACTCACTGGTGTGGAAGGCCTGAGCCCAGAGGGGTCCATGCTTGCACTCAGCTGCTGTGCCAGTGATGCTAGCAAGTGGCTTTAAAGACAATGCGGCTTCCACACCTGCATCAAAAACCCTTGTCTGATCCCCGGCCAAAGCCCAGTGGTGCACTTCTGACAAAAAAAAAAAAACTGCATGTCTGACAACGGGTCAGAAGGGAACCAGCAATAAAGGAGGTATAATGGGGTAGAATGAGCAAAGTCAGCATGAGCATAAACAGCTGGCACAAGAGGCTTTTAGGAAAAAGCATAAACATTTTGGACTTTCTGTGTGTTGGAAGGAACAGACAAGGAGAGGGGCAGCATGATAGAGACACAGGCAGAGGCAAAGGGTAGAGTGAAAAAAGACGAACCTCGATATCCCTAAAGGCCAGTTTTCTTCAATAAAGAAGGGTGCCAGGGCCTGCAGAAGATGAAAAATGACTCCATTTTGAGTCATGCTGAGGGAGAGCAGGATTTAGACGAGACACCCCACTGAATGACATCACAGAGGACTATAAATAGATGGGACTGCCGGTCTGAATGGAAATTTGGGCAACAGCCCCACAGATGTTCAGAGAGGTTTCTGGATAGACGTGATTAAGGTGACCACACTGTGTCGAAACGGTGAAAAAAAGAAGACGAGAGAATGTCAGAATCAGTATCCAGGACCACTGTGAGGCATAGCATTTGCAGAGTTATACACAGGTAAAGGAAGACAGACAGCTGCACTGAGAGCTAACCTTAAATGATCCTAGAACCTTGCAGCAAAGTTGCGAGTATACAAGCATACACCCGCCTGAACAACAGCAAAATCTAAATCCAGTGAGAATCTAAACCAGCTCTCAAAACAGTAGCTGCTTGCAGAGCATGACACGAGGAGCTCTGAAGAAGGCGCCATTAATATTTAAGTCATGGAGCTGCAACTTTAAAAAGTGTGTAGCATTACATCCTGATAAGGCTTTGTATCTCCCTTTTTCCCATGGCACATTTATCAGGGATCTCGTCAAGCTCTGTATACACCAGAGTTTTGTGAGGGGTGGCGGAGGAACTAGTGTTTCAACCACAGATTCCTATCTACTGCTACTGGCTCTCTAATTGGGCCTGGAAAGGGAGGGAATAATCTCTACAGATTGATGACTCCACTCTGGATGTGTTTGTGGTCTATCAGAGAGTGAAATGAGACTGCGAGGATGATGCGGCAGAGGGCTCACTACCCCCACATCGCTCTCCAAGATAAAACACCCCAGGCAGATGGGAACAAGTGACCATCATCACCATCCCCCTCACAAACACATCCTCAATCAGAGTGACAAGCAGCACGGATGCATCTCCTCCCCTCCATGTGACACTTGAGAACGGAAACAGATTAGCGTTGCTGAGTCAGAGGAAGGGGCTGAGACTAACAGTCAGTCCAAGTGATGAGATTAACTAGACACATATGGAAGAGGAATATGATAGGATGGGTTCGCGTGTTGTTGGTTTTTTTTTTTTATCTTACCTGAAGTGTAGGTCCCACTTGGCCTTTTGGTCCCACTCTGCTGGAACAAGGTGTCTTTGTTTTGAGAGCCCTCTTGTCCAACTTCTACGACTTGCACCTGCTGTAAGGGGGCGCTCCACTTCATGGTGTACTTGGGGCCGACAGGGACAAGGCTGCTGATATCTGGAGGCCCCCTTGTGGAGATAAGAAGGGGAAGGAACAGGGAATATTTAAAAGGATAACTAGAAATTTCCTCCATATCCGCATCCCGCTAACAGCACTACACCCAGCACACCATGGGGGGAAGATGCTCCTCACAATGCCATGAAGAAGAGTTGGGAGTGGGAATTAGAATTTGTATGATCACCCATGTTCCCCGCCAAAATTGTACCCCTGGCTGTGAGGAGGAGTTCATTGCTATTCATGTATTCCTGTAATCACGCAGACAATCAACATTGTGATCGGTTTGTCAAGATCCTGGAGGGCAGACAAAGTCAACTTCGGGACAGTCAAGTTGAATGAGACGTAGAGCGATAATTACTTTGAAGGCTGAACAAGAGGGCTTTAAGCAACATCTCTGACAGCGGCTTTGCAAAATATACAAAATCCTCTTTCCTGTTTACTTCTCTCGAGAAAGAGAGAGAGAGGAGAAGAGACGGAGAGAGAGAGAGATGTGATCAATGGTGCTGTCACAGAAGATAAATTGGAAAGAAACCAAAAAATGTTTTACGTCAGTAATCTAGGACTCCTGCAGCTGTAGTTAGGTATTCTACCATTTGTTTAAAGCTGATAAAGCTCCTGCAACTCCAGATAGTGCTCAAAACCCCTAGCGGCTATTTCTCTTTACTATGCAGTTTGCCAAATATCCTTGCAAAACCTAGGGCATCACATTAGAGCCCTGTGCCACCTAACAGCAATTTCTTCAAACTGTGCAGTTTACCAGACTCTTCTTTCAAAACTTCCACACAGCTCCATGCCAGACCTACACATTATAAACGCATTATCAAAGTATTCTTCAATGCAAGGGCATGTAGCTCAACTTGCTCTACAAGAGGGACTTACTTGACATTTATGTTGGCACAGATGAGCACATCATCAAAGAGGAAGACCTTTCGCTCCTTCGACTTCAGGACTTGTCCCCGTTCGCCGTACACAGTCTCAATAAGCGTCTCACAAAGGACCAGTGACCCCTGCTCCAAGTTCAGTTGCTAAAAGGGACACAGCAATCAGATCAGAGGCGGAGGAGACAGTATCACAAAGGGCCAGTCCTCCGGAGTTTAGTGCCTGGAGGACGCAGAAGTCAGGCTTGGAGGAACAGATGTCTCATCAGGGATTAGCAACATATTCATTCTGCTGAAGGTCACTGTATGTACACACACACACACACACACACACACACACACACACACACACACACATCTGTCTGTAGTCTTTTCATTTAGTGAACTTCCACTAGCTTTGCTGTGTGCACATTTTTACAGTGGCAAGGACCCTAAAGGCAGCTTTCGCTTTATTTAGGCTCCAGGATTTGCCAGAAATGTTTTGTATTATTTTTTGTACTTCCAAAACATGCTTCCAATTATTTTTTGTCCTTTTGTCTGTACCACGCTATCCACCTTACCACTATCACAGAGTCCAAAGTGGCTTAGCTTACGAGCATTAGGATACACAATCCTTTCCACCACAACATAGAAACTACACAGGGACACAAATGTGTGTTGTGTGCACACCTTTACACGTACACACCCACATGCAGACAGAGTAAAGGAATCCAATAACAGATGCAATTTATGCTACAGTATGTTGGCACATGCTGTGCTTTCCAGTCATCCATATGTTTGGCAAAGGGAAATAGCAACAGAAAGCTTTTTATCACTTTGGTCCAGCTTCTTTTTATAACTGCCTAAATCAATACTTCTATTTTATGCATACTGCACCAAACTAAGGCAGGCTCATCGCAATTAAAGTGATGCCAGAGCCGACCTAGTCCAAACGAAAGTTCACATCCTGATACCTTGATGTTTGTGTTTTCGTGAGAAAGGCACAAATCTTAGCAAATAATGAATCCCTCCGCTGCACCCGTTCTACAACCTGCAGTGCAGTAATGCAGCTGACCACATTTCACAAAAGACGACATCCTATCTGCAAGCTGTAGCTGATTTTGGTGCAGATTGCTCACAAAATGAGTCATTAGTCCGACCTGGATTGCTGTTTGATGGCCGCGAAATCATTCAGCTCCTTTGAGAGGTGGCTGCTGTGAGAATACACCCGTAAAGTTTTCAAGCATCAGTAGGCACAGAGGGCATAGAGCCATGCATGTGTACTCATGTGAACAGGGGGTGCATGTGTGTGCGAGTGTGTATGAAACCCATTCTCACTCACATTGTTATCTGTCCTATTCTGGTGACTTAGATACTTTGAGACAAAGAATGAATATTTCATTTGATGGTTATGGGGGCAATAGAGGAGACTGCTTCCTATTGGAATTCTGCAGTGTCACCGCAGCAAATGGAATTCTGTGCGAGTGGAGGAGATTGGCCGAATCAGCTCATCTCAGAGTCCTGGAAAGCAAGGGCTGATAGAGAGAAATAAAAAAAAAAAAGGGGGGGAGGACGAAAGAGTGAGGAAGACAGAGGAAGATGCAGCCATGCTGGAGAAAGAGAAGAAAAGTGTGTAAGTGGACTAAGAAGGTAAGCAAGAGAGTAAGCAAGCAAGTGCAAGAGGGGAATTGACGGGGGGTAAAGTGGAAAAAGAGAGAGGAAGAGGGAGACCGTCAGGGTGAAAGAGATAGCTCTCTTACAGTTTCCAATTAAATGTCTCATTTACTCCCTAATTCTTCTTATTCAGAGCAGCATTTGTTCAGATTTGCAGCGGCAGGACTGTAATTTCAGTGCGGTAATGGAGAAGCAACGCCTCTGCCATTGCATTTGGTACTGTTTAGGGATGATAATGGGCATCATTTCTATGAGATAATTTCTCTAAATAAAAATGCCTCCCTAGATTAATGTTGGAGAAAGTGATATAAGTGATTGCTATATACTAGTTTAATTTCTAGGTGTTTGGCTCACAGCGATAACAACGCGGAGGAGTTGTCGGGCTCAGAGGCTGGCTCGCAGCTGATTTGATTGGGGCCAGTGTGCGTGTCCAAGTGCACGGACACGTGCACGAGGAAGTCCATATGTATCCAGTCACCTTACTGAGCAAGCGATCACTGACGCTGCGGGCTAGTTGTTGAGTCTCTGCAATCTGGTCAGCGACTCGTTTCTGTTCATTCAACTTCTCAGCTAGCATCTCCAGCTCTGTGAGTGCCAGCTGCAGGGGCAGGCGATCCACGTGGCCCTTTGGTGTATTCTTAAGCATGTCCTGAAAAAGGTCACAGGGAAAGTTTTAGGTAAAAACACTGCAAGTTAAAAACATAAAGCTGTTTGTGATTTCATGTTTTCTCTGCATCCTGCAATGCACTGAGCAAAATAGTGTGCTGTCGATGACAGTGTTTTCTTCTCCTTAAAATGTTTAAATCTGTGTCAAATGCTTTCTTTGAGTTTAGGTGCGTGAGTGTCACAGTTTCCAGAGGATCTAGGTAACTGTGTACACAACGCTGACTTTCCAGTGGTTATGTAAACTCTGCAAAGCTCAGAAGCGATAAAAACAAATTCAAAAACTCCACAATGATCAAAGTCTGTCAAACTGCATATTGTGTGACTTGCATATCTATATTTGTCCTGCATCTATGACCCAGTGAAAAGCTTGCTGTTGTCTTGATATGCATCTCAGATGTACATCACTGCCTTCAGCTCCACTTCCCTGTAATGTATGATTTAATGCATACACTTCCTCTTTGGAGTACTGAGTTTAGGCTGGAAGAAAATGCCTGATTCACATTCATAACTTATCTTTTGAATTCATGGATAATCAATGCCTACTGAGGGATGAAATGAGCTACTGCAGATCCAGCAAGTCAAGCTGGAATCCAAATCTTTGCACAAAATAGAAAGTGGAAGTCTGGTTATAAAGCCAGCAATATGAAAAACTGATGTGGCTAGCTACTTTTCAAGCTGTAGAAAACGAAAGGTAGGACTTCTTGTGCTTTGGATAAGTTAAAATCCATAATCAATTCTGTGGCCTTGCAGCTTTGCATCTTTATCAGCGTCTGTGCTGCTGAATCTTTAATTTGACTCGAAAGTGTTTCAGCAAGGAAGACTTAAAGGGATTGATTAAATTAAAACAAATTAAATGACTAGACCTGTACAAACAACATTTTATACCTGCAGGAGCAATATGAACTGAGGGAATCTTTGAATGGGTTTAACCATCAGGCCATACAGAGTGATCCGGTCCACGCTGGAGGCCTGCTTCTTCTGGAATCAAAAGAGCAAAAACAGAATGAAATGAGACACATGCAGTTAGAAAAATAGTCTTTCACAGAAAGGCCATTAAACGGAAACTATTCCCACTTCAAGAGGAGCTTGTCAGAATTCTCTGTGGAGTACATGTAGGCGTGTGAGTGGGTGAATGAGGTATGAAAATCAGGGTCTCTTAGTCATATAAAAGAGGAGATTTTGAAATGTGTGTTATGTCTAATGTGCTACTGTGGGCGCAGGTCAGGGAAAGATATCGTTGCGGTGCAGTGTTAAGTCTGTGTCATTACGACACCATCAGGATTAAAAGGCAAATCGTGTTTAATAGATGGTATGATAGAAAAGGTTGGAGAAGATCAATTGTAAGGAAGAAAGTTTAGAAAAAAAACAGAGGGAAGAAAATCAATTTCTCAAACTTTGGAGATCCGATATAAGAGACAATATATAGAATTATTTGAAGCATACTTTTCCTTAGGGCTATAAAGCTCTTTTTGTCATTTTAAAATAACATATTTAGGTTAGAACTGGTGAATATCAATTTAATGTAAACTTCATCATGTAAAATGAGGGCAGCAGAGAGTGTCGATGTTTTCAAAGGCAAATTCAAGACCTACCTTTTTTGCTGGGCTTTTGAATTGATTCAGTTGATTTAATCAATTTATTACTATTAGTATTTCTAGAAGTAGTTTTATTTTCGGATTTCTTTTCTTTACTTATTTACATGTTTTAGTCTGTTCAGTGAATCTCTTATCACTTCATTTTTTCTTACTTTTATATTCTGTTTTTCTGAATTTTGACATTTATTTTGTCCTATTTATCTTGCTACATATATTTTGCATATATATCATGCATTTGGAACCAAAAATATGCCAACTTATCAGAAAATGTATTTAACATAGTATAAAAGTCTATAATGAATACCAACAAATACTTTGCACATATTCTTTCTTGGGGTCTAATGGACCCCGAAAGACCTTCTACATATGGCAACATGAAAGTCCTGAATAGGGTTAAATATATATATCATTTTTAATTTGTTTTAACTTTCTATTTTTTGTTTCATATTAAACTTCCTCATGGCATGTGATATTCGAGGTAGCATTTTCTTAGCTCCTTTACCCTAGTGTTTCTGAATCCTTCATTTATAGCATGATGTTATGTTGAGGCCGAGGGTTGTTGTTTGTAATGCTTTATTGCATTTTCATTCCTTTCATCTGTAAAGCAATTTTTCTTACATTTCATTTGTATTAAAAGTACTACAGAAATAAAGTCTGACTGATTGATTGAGTTATAAAATAAACTGGATTGAAATTTACATGTTGATATTAGATGAGATAGTTTGGTAATTGGGATATGATGGTCTTTAGTATGTGTTTTTGTAGCACTTGACATCACAGTCTTTTAAATCTTATGTATCTAAGCTTATCTGATGTTTCGAGCTGAGCTCAATGAAAGATGAATACCTCCACTTTTTTGGTCTTCATATTCATGTTATCACACCTTCAGTTACTGTCTCATATATCATCACATACTGCATATTATCAAGTTATATTAAAGACATTTACACAAATGAAAAGGCAACATATTTTGAAGATTGAGGATTAAGCAGTGTATTGATAAGGGATGGATGGACATGGTAGAATATGTAAATATAACATGTACAATCTTCCTCAAATGTATTCATACCCTCCCATTAACGAAGGAAAAAAACAGCTGTCACTGAAATAAGTTGAAATTGACAAACGTAATAATAATAATTAAAAAAAAAGAAAATCATGACATTGCTTTTGAATTATAGTTCAACAGAAATACTTTTTCAAAAACAACAACAAAACAAACAAGCAAACAAGCATGACGGGACCCGTAAACTAATATTTTGTTGAACAACCCTTTGAGCCAATCACTGCAATCAGGTGTTTTCTGTAATTCTCAATCAGACTTCTGCACCTGTTAACAGGTATTTTGGCCCACTGCTCATCAGCAAAGTGCTCTAATTTGTCCAGGACAGTTTTGTTTGTTGCTTGTTTTTTTTTAAAATTATTCTATTCAACCACAATTCAAAAGCAATGTCTTATTTCACGAAATTATAATTTAGTACATTTTTATTTATTATTACTTTTTTTTCAGTTTCTAGTTATTTGAGTGACTATTGTGAATTTTGCCTTTTCTTTAATGGAAGGGTAGGAATACATTTTAGGACGACTGTACACTCAAGACTCATGAATAAAGGTGCCAGATTCTGTAAATTGAAATGTACATTGCTTAACCAGCCATTCACTACAAAACTAAGACTCTCTCATTGTACTGGTTGTGTAGAAGGTGTAAGGTGATCCCTGAAGTCAGCAATTTGTACAAGTGTGGCAGGATGCAAATGTTACAGGCCTCCATCGCTGTGCATACAACTGATTCCTGACACAGCCTTTCTTTAGTCACTGAAGCTCCAAAGTCAGCTTCTGAGACCACTGATTTTTGATTAAAAAAGAAAAAAACATACACACAAAGATTGTCCTATTTTCCTTCTGAATGGTGCAGACCAAGAGTGCACAGTGAGGACAGCAGGTGTTAGAAGGAAGCCCCTTGAGAAATAAATGTTACACACAATCACTTGACAAAGACGCCAGCGGTCACTGGTCAGCAGCCACCCAACTGTCAAGTCACAGTGAGGGTGCTAAGGCAATGATCTCCAAGACTTTATCTGCCTGATGCAATGTTCAGTGACCGGACGGACACATACGTTTTTTTGGGTGGCCAGTTAAACCAAAAGTGACCTCTGAGGGATTCCATAAAAAGTTTGAGGAGCACAGAGTGAAATCTTTTCCACCACACCTGACCAGGTCAAGATGTCACTGGAGATGGACTCTGTGGTGCCTCATGCACTGAGAATGCTTGAGTGGTGTCAGGTACAGGCTGTTTTGGGTAAGAGAGCTTTTGAGGAGACCCTCTCTATCTCCCTATTGGAGAGCAGCCGTGCTCAGCCAAATGCGTCTAACACAGGCGGCATATAAAACCACAACACTCTCAAATGATATGAATGCAGCAGCTGCAGTTCACCTGACTCCTCATTCAGAGCATGATCTGAATTTTCTCAGCTGATAGAGAGGTCTCGCCTGTAATAATCACCGATGGGAAACACCATTTGTGGCAGAGTAGGACTCCTGGTTCCCCTTCCCAACTAAGAGAAGTGGCCAGAGTAACCAGGGAGTAGAGCCAGGAGTCTGGACTCAAAGGACAGTTAAAGTTTATTTCAGCCTGGCAACATTAATTAGCCATCAGTTTCTCATTATTGTGCCGAGGGGACATGATGCCTTTGCACTCATTATGTCTGTTGTAAAGATGCAGGAAAATCAATGCGTGTGCACAATTCTTTGCCACAAAATGTTATTCTACACATGATGATCTCTTTTGCGGAGGGAGGGATGACATCTCCCTCCTCCACATACATCTCGAGGCAGCACCAAGAGAGATGACTTTCCTTGACCACAAGTAAATCATTTCAATGATATGTTCCTCCTCAAGTGGATTCTAGCTAAAAATTTCAGTGTCACACACAAGAGCAGTCAGGTTTTAGATCCCAATAGTGATAGTTTCAAGCAGAGAGAGTTGTGATTTATTTTTTTTTTTCCTCATGACAGACACTGGTGCAGATTCAGGCTTTGCTTTTCAGGCATTTATTGTACATATACAGAGGCTCATATATACTCACGACTATGTCACATTACATTTGTTGCTATTTTTGTTGCATTGCTGCATTCTTTTCTATTCAAAGCCTCTGGGCTTAGCGCTGCTTAAGAAGACTGTCACTGGTTTGAAGAAACACAAATATACGATAATAATCTATAGCAGATTGATAATGAGGTGCAGCCAAACCATTCTCCAGCCAAAACACAGTGATTTCAGTCTAGGCAAGACTTCTACAAAGCATATAAATGCAAAACCATTTCAAAGATATTAACCTAATGAGACACTATGATTGTTATGAGATTTTATGTTTTGTTTGATTTGCTGTTTTAGCATTTGTTCTGTGTACAAGAATAAACAGCTGTTTATATCATTGCAAATAATTGCACAGATAATATGACTCAATTTAATTTCTTTTAAGTTATTTTCTATTACTATCTTTACTGAGCTCACCTTGATGTTGCTCTACAAATGCAGCTGTCATATCACAGTGAAATGTTAGCTAACTCTGAAATTAATAGGCCTTGTGGTCATGCACATGCAGGTGGTGCTTTCACAATGTTTTCAAAGCAACATAATAGAACCTGTCATTGATTCAATGATTTTTCCAGTGTGTGTCTGTTCAATTTTTTATTTGGTTTGTCTTCTCGTTGCCAGCGAGAGCTGCAGCAGACAGACAGAGGAACCTTTAAACAGAAAGGACGGGACGCATGTTATCTGGAGTAACATGCGAGGCTGTCAGCTGTGTGATCTGGTTCTGTAAATCAGCATTACAGCTCAGTGATCCAGGTCATAGTCATGCCTGCATGCCAGGTGCACAGAGAATTGTTCATCTCGGCACATTTAAATCATTTCATGGCACCTTTCATGCTGCCTGGCACCTTTTCTACTGATCCTTAATTAATGTCTGAAATACTAAATGAACAGAAGAACACATTTTGATTGTCTTTCTATGGAGAGTGGTCCATTTTTACTTCACATTCCACATATTGAATAACTGGAAGTGTTTCAATTTCCTGTTTTTGTGAATCAATCTGTTTTCTGATCATGTCATCATAATGTGAATACAGGACATGTTCATTCTGTCGACAACCTCTGACATTTCCAGGGTTAGAAACTGGCTCTGCATTTCTTCAGTCTAATTGCTGATTTAGCTGAATTCACACAGTCAGGACAGACTTTAACACCATCTGTGTAAATAACATACATTTGTGTACATAGCCACTTTCTATCCACTGAATTCTTTCTCTGTGTCTTTCAAAACCTGAGATTTATGCATTATATGGATCATTTGGCTTTGAGGTTTTGATGGATTCCACATCTGCTGAACATCAGAAAGAAAAACAAACAGGAGCTAAAGCACAGCTGGGTTTCTTTAATTTGACAAAAAAAAAAAAAACAACAACAAACAAACAAAAGAAAAAACACATGCTGTGAAAACTATATTGTGCTGAGGGGCTGAAGCTCACCTTTAAGAATTCCAGGAAAGCTGGCTTGGACATGCATGCCTTTTTAATAAGAGCCATGGCATTGGTGAAGTTGTTCACATAATCGCTGTACACATCCAGAACCATGGACTTGGAAAACTGTGGAAAACACACAGTATAAATAGAGAGCATATTCATCTGAATTTGTAACAGCTAACA
Organism: Stegastes partitus; assembly: GCF_000690725.1. Classification (NCBI taxonomy): domain Eukaryota; kingdom Metazoa; phylum Chordata; class Actinopteri; family Pomacentridae; genus Stegastes; species Stegastes partitus. The sequence goes on from NW_007577780.1 coordinate 958,776, forward strand.
ACAACAAATTAAAGGGTTTAGTGCTCTGACACATTTTGCCTTTACCACGGCATCCGCAGTCTTGTATTTCCTTTGACATCTTAAAGTTCTGGCTAACCATCCTGTTTGCAGGGTGACTTGCAGGTAATTTCAATCTAAGGAGAGGCTAGAAAATGGACATTTAAGTATAGTGCTTTTAAAAAAAATGGCTTGTTTACTATTCTAGCTACTGCAAAACACCCTTCACGAGCCATTTAAGAAGTTGGGCAAAGAGGAATGAGGTGGCACACTGTGTGAGTCTGTGTGTGTGTGGTGGGGGGGGAGGGTGTGTCAGTTCTGCAGCAGACATTTATTCTCTCTCCTCAATTAAACCCACACCAGGCAGCTGATAGTGGCAGTTTGAGGAGTGGTGGGGAATTGGCAAATCGCATGAAGGAATTAACCCTCTTTGCCCACACCCTCCCTTAGCACCCTGCCTCTGAGATATTACTACAAGCCCTGCAGGTACCAATACATTACCACCTGAAAAAAAAAAAGAGGGAGCTCAGTGAAGAGTACACAGTCCCAGTACTTTGCCTTTCCAATGTGGCCTCATTTGGTGGTGGGTCTTAGGATATCAGTGGAACAGCACTATAATGGCCAGCAGTGGAGAGAGTCAAATCAGTCCCTCTAATAGGCAAATAATGAGCGGATCTTATGGATGAGCACAGTGCCGAGACTCACAAAAGAAAACTCGCATTGAGCACTACTATTCTAGCGCCAAAAATTGTAAACACATATCCCAGAGAGCATTGAATGTGGTGGAGATATTCATCAACACTGAAATTGATTCCATGTTTGGGGTAAACTATCCCTGTTTGCTCAATCTAAAACCTGTAGCTCATTATAGCTCTGGTAGCAGAGACTGTGTTATAAAGTTGGACAGAAATGGCAAGAAAAATATGAGTGCTTCTACCCAGAATGCAAGTCTTTGATTGCGTTTTAGACAGAAACAAACAAGGAATGCACATAACACACACACACACCAGCCGGCAAATAAGACTCCAGCTGCATTTGTAGTTCCCCACATATGAATGTACATACCATAAACATGCACATGCACGCACACTAACCGAGGCGACAAATAAGTCTCCAATTTTCTCAGTGCAGTCCCACTCAGCCACACGTGATGCTAGAGCAATTTGAAACATGGAGTGGCACTGTGTGATCTCTCTGATTCGGTAAAATATGGGCCGGATCTTCCGTGGACTCAGGATGCGTGGATCAGCTTCCATCAATGGTCTGTGGTACTCCTGTTGAGATTGTGACAGAAAATTGGGTTTTTACAGTTGTTTATATGTGCATATGTATGTGCGTGGGTGGACGGGTGCTTAAGATGAATCAACTATCCACCATCTCTTCCTTTCAGCAGCATAAATAGACAACTGAGGGGTAACTGAAAAATATCCTGTGAATCGAGGGAAGCGAGGAAATGTAGTCACGATGCCTGGAAGCAAAGCAATCCGACGGATTCACCTGTACAACAGCATTTGCCATGAGCAAACATGTTCGGAACTCAAGGTGACTTGTAATCATAAAAGCAAGAATAATAATGGCAAAAAAGCAGCTTCCAGCAGAGTTAAAGATGCAAAAACAACACGGTGAAAAGGGGCATTGATTGATTCTTCAGTCAGTACTCATGGGAATATTAGCATAGCCTACGGAAATGAGTTGACAAGCTCTTTGTGGATGGCAAGCCAGTAAACATGACTTCTCTGAATCTGAACATGCCTAAATATAGAAAATGTTATGTAAAAGTGAAACATGAAAAGATGAGAACCGTATTTAACATAAAAAATTAATGTATCTGAGCAATAGAGTTGGTAATTTTTGTTAATATATTGCAAGTCTTATCTCTGCAAATCTTCCACAGAAAATTAATCATTGACACAAGGCGCGGTGGAAGGCGGCAACAACTGTGAAATTTGTTCTATTGTAGGAAAGAAGGTTACATCCCTCAGTGTCTAATTGTGCTGTGGCCTTTCATCTTTTGATGTTATATGTGTGGAGACACTGCATTTACTCCTCGAATGGACTGTCTGAATAACAAGAGATATTTCAAAAGAGCTAAACCTCCCTACATATCACACACAATAATGTCACTCAACAACAAAGCCAGCACATTGTATTGTGACAGTGAAAGATTTTACAGCACAGAAAGCAGCCATTGATCGCTGTTAATTCCATTTCAGTAGGTGCTCCTCTTATTTTTCTGTGATGAGGAGATAACAAGTCTCCTTTTTCCCCTCTAAAAAGAAAGATTAAAGAGGAGAGGCTGCGCCCCATCCTGCGCAGGCCTGACAGTCTCTCTCTCGAAGCATCAGCACGATGCCACAAGAACGAGGACGGCTGTTTTATCAGGATTATTTATACTGAGACACCTCGGTAATTTGATGGATATCGCCGCTTCTCTTTTCAGTGTAATTCATAATGGCTAAACTGTGAAGATATTGCATGTGGCAGAAGAGGACAACGGGACTAAACAGCTCACCTGCAAGATTCTCCTGAGAGACTCCAGGTAGCTCCGCTCGCTCTGAATGATGGAGCCAAGGATATGGCGTCTGACAACCTGTGCAGACAACAGACCAGTCAGGAAATCTAGCACTAAGAGGACATGATTGGGCTGCAGTATGTGGTATGCTTTCAGTTAAGCACGGTGCAGGTTGATGGATTGCACTATAATCATGTGTTTGTCACGGAAGGAACAGACTCTGAGACGAGTAGGTCTGTTTGAACAAGGCCTCCGCCGGAGTGTTGAATCATTGTATTTCCTATGACAAGAAAGCAGCTGTTGCAGCCGGTATGAAACACACTGCTTTTACAAACAGCACGAAGAGTTTATAGATCTGTGAAAATACTGAAATAACAAATGAATTATCTTAACAGCCTAAAGCCTTATCCCAAGGCTACTGGGTAGAGATTATGTTCACATAAAGATGTTAAGTGCAGCATGCATGCGGGCTTTACTGTTACAAGGAACAAAAAAAAAAAAAAGAAATATTTGCAAAAGCTGTTAGGTGCACCTGGTGGCTGGTCAGCCCCTCTGGCATCGGGCTCAGCTGTGGGGGAGGATGCTTCACTTCTGACACAGCTACATCCAGATATCCCGCATCATCCTCTTCTTCTGTAAACATTGAGAAATGTTTAAAAAAAAAAAGAGAGAGAGAGGAGAAAGCAGTTAAAGAGTGTTATGTGTGAATATGTGTGTGTGACATAGAATGAGACAAGGAGAGAGAACAACAGAGAGGCAGCCTTCAGATCTCACTGCAGCTGGAGACACTGCGACACACTAAGTTTATTACCTCTAAAATATGAAGAGACTTCTGTACTCGCTAAAAAAAAGAAAGAGCGTGCAACGGAGAAAGACGAGAGAGGCAGAGAGAGAGAGACAGAGAGAGAGAGAGAGAGAGAGAGGCAGATGCAGAGAGGTCTTTGGGAAAAAAGAAAAAAATCAAAACAATACTATATCTCTGTAGGAGTAGAGCAGGCACAAAGAAGTGTGTCTGCAAAAACACGATCCAACACATTCTCATCTCTGCACTGGCACAAAGACATTCGACAGTTTAAAAAAAAAAAAAAAATCCCCACTTCACCCGTAACCATAAAGACACAGATACTAGAAGCTTCCACCGTTCCAATTAAAGACTTTGGAATGATAACAGAGGATTGGTGGAAAAGAAATACAATGCAGTGCAGATTTCCCTCGATCAATAACTAAAAATAGCAGCACTGGCCTCTTTACCTCTTTGTGATGGCTTGGAGATTTGTTTGAGGCGTGGGTTTGGTGTCTATGGTTTATGAAACTGCTCGATTCACCATTAATGGATGCTAATCTCCCCCTATTGTTAAAGCGAGCATCCCTATATGATGCTACAGGAGATGCTTCTCTTTTTCACATATCAAAAACTTCAGTCGACCACGTCGTCTGTCTGAAAGCTGAGGATGCTTGTGTGTTTTATTTATTATACTTATAATCAGTAAGATCTCTTTTTCACAGTGCTTTCGTTTCTCCCTGAAGGGATTTGTATAAATAAAAAGTAGGACTTTCCACTCCATCTGTCTGGAACACTGCTTTGCCTCGGCTACTTTCGTACACAAGCAAGTGCCTACGATTCAAAGTGTCAACAATAAGGTGTTCATAACCAACATCCGTAACTAAAAATAGCATAACTTTGATCCACTAAAGCCAGCTGACCAAGATTTACAAAGTTTTCAGACTTTCCTGCATTACCCAATTGATCTTTTCTCTGCAGGAAGGAAACTTTCCGCATGACGGCTATTTTGGTCCTTTCAAGCCCATCCTTCGTTCCGCTTCTTGCCGCCTTCATGAGCTGCTGAACCTGGTTGGAAGGAGCAGACAGAAACAACAAAGGAGCATTAGAGCAGGAGGAAAGTGCCATGCTGCGGTGACTTGATAACCTACGGTGCCTCCTCTGGAGAGAAATGGAGAGAAGTGGCGCTCAGCGGGCTCATCATGAATCTCGCCATCTGCGACTCCCTGTGGGTCGCTGTACAGCCTCTAATCAGAGAGTCTATGAGCATATCATGGAAAGATTATGGTAACAGAGTGAGTTCCACATCAGAGTAAGCGAGCTACATTGCTCAGCGCGGGAGAATTCAGCTGACCACAAACTCCACCCTGAGCATCACAGAGGGCCCTGCAACCAGACTCCGTAGACCCAGAATATACCCAGGGTGGTAGTATTTTTAAACGATGCTACTTCAGGAAAGTAGGTCATTAATTGGGGGCAAGTTTCACTGGTGTTTATGGAAGTAAATATGCAGAATATTACTTAATAATTCATGCGCCCCATAAATGTGTCTTGATATTAAACCAGGCAGGGAAAGAGAGAGAGCCCAACCGTCCAACCCAGAGTGTCAAAGCAAAATCAGAGTCCAAAGGGAAAGTTGGGAAAGATGGCACAGAGAGTCAGTTAAGGCTTTGTGTCATACGAAGCAGCATATTTCAAGCTCTGGGTGATCATTAGTGCTATTGGCAAGCATCTAGCAGAGTCTTTGAGCCCCAGCGTTGAAACAGTGTGATACAACTGTGTTAACACTTGCTGCTGGAGATATACCTTGATGTCATAGTTGTGCTTTCCAGACAGCCTCATGGCCAGTTCACGTTTGGTCCTGGCACACCGATCCCTCAGCCGACGCACTTCGGGGGAGAGCTACAGGTGTTGGACAAGGGCGGGTGTGGCAAGGGCACAGGTCGTGTTTAGCCACAAGAAGCGAAATGAGTAGGAAAAAATGTAGGGGGAAAAGGAAATAGAAAAGGGAAATGGAGGCAAAGTGATGAAGGCAAAATAAGCAACGCAACACTGGGAATTAATCACAAGCACAGAGAGTGAAAGCTCGGAGCACTGCTTTGGGTTATGCTGTATTAGACTGATGGCAACTGAATTTAAAGTCCCTCTCCAGGCACTGATCAAACCCCTAAAAACTCAGCATCTCTGGGTACCAAAGTTACACATGTAGATGTTTTCACCATGAAAACAGTTCCCTTCATACCTTAAAATAGATTGGATTTAACTCTACATCGTTGCCTACTTTAGATTGTGCAAGTCTTTAAAGCCCCCACCTCTTTCTCCACCCACGCCTCCAACACTCACTGCACTTCAATCACACCAGCTCACCCATTACTCAAACAGTGTAAAACTACAAGCTGCAATAGTTGAGTAATTCAACCGAACAACCGGACTAAGCCTATTCTGAGGAAGAATATTGATTTGGTGAGTTCCACTCAGCAAGGTGATGGGATTCTTTCTTTAGGTTTGCTTCGTGTACAAGCCTGGCTGTCTGAAGCCGCGTTTTTTTAACTGTCATCGGTACACTGCAGCTTCAAGGTGGAAATACTCAGCCATGGCGTTGACTGCCTAATTTGCTCATAATGTGTCTCCCAGCATATAAAAAAAAAGGCATATAGACATGTTAATAAGGTAACAAAAAAATAAAAATCACTGGAGGGGGCCTTTAAAGAAGGATGGGGAAGTGGAGTGGGAGGGTTGCAGGCAGTTTAGGGCAAATATTAAATAAGCAAACTCTATTGCATCCTTCGCCAGTTCCTCCAACAAGAGGAGAACACTTCAGGTACACTTGGGGGGGAAAGTTAATTGGGCAAAACTAATTAAAAACTAGGTGTTTTTGATGAAGGCTGTGCCAGTTGAAAAGTGTCGCTGAGCCCAAATAGTCTTGTTTTTTTTCATTAACTGTTAAAGCGGTGCAGCTGAATCCTTCCTTTTGTTCAGTGACCTGGGACAAGCATGCCAAGAGAACTGCAGGGTGGATTTTCACATCACACCCTCCTGTAATTACCTGAGCAATTCATTTTCTGTCCAAGCACAAGAAGCAGTTTGTTACCGTTGGTCTCCCTTGTTTCTCAACACACTGATTTCACTCTGGATTTTCTTGGATTAAGGCAGAGTTATATCCATACATAAACACCTTCTGTATGCAAAATTATGTAAAGTTAGATGTAAATCTATACATTAATAATAATTCAACTCAGCAAAACACTTTTTTTTATTCGAATGACTCCAAATTTTCCTGATTCCTGCAACGGTGCGTGTTGGATAAAGGTCGGTGGAGCATGAAGGAAATGCAGCACAATGTGAATGTGCTCACAGTGCCATCATGTGGAAGAAAGACGCTCGGAAGCAGAACACTGATTGCACAGCAATCTTTGGCAGAAAAGAGGCAAGAAGATCTGAGGCTTTTCAAACAGAAAATGCCTCCTGTTTACTTTCATCCCACAATGAAAGAATAAAGCAAGACAGCCTGTTATACACTTTTTATGTTCTTTACCGTTTCCTTCCATTTCTATACATTAATAAAGTGCACATGAGGAGCAGCGGATGAAATATTCTCCTTGATTATTTTCTAAGTGCTGGAAACCAACCAAAACAATCTGGTCGGTCATGACGCCACTTCAAATATACAGAGAAGGCATTTTGTGTGGAATAAACAGATATCCAGTGCGCACACACTCTACCTTGCTCCTTGTAGGTACTTTGGCCTCATTATCGGATTGCTCGTCATAGCTCTCAAACTCACTGGAGCTCCATCCGTTGTCTGCCTCCACAGGACCGGCGTCTCTCTGAACGTCTTCATAGATCATATCTGCCAAAGACATTAAAAAATATATATTACACATCCAAAGTCCGCAACGGGAGAAATATCCTAAACAAATGTAATTGTGTGGCAGCCAACCTTCATCGGGAGTGAGGGGTTCTTCACTTGGAACATCATCATAGATCACCTCTGAAGCCTCTGCTGTCTGTGGCTCAGCTTCAGCAACACAATGAGCTGCCAAAGAAAACCAGTAGCATCAAAGTAAAGAAACACTGTTTATCTTCATTTCAGTTTGATACGTGCACCTTCTGTTCTTTCGCTTCCCCCCCCTAAAAAAAGAACAACACACACACACAAGGACACGCAGCTTTACATTGCCTCAATCTTTTTGGGCAAACAAAATACATAAAACACGCTGGATCTTTTAGCCTCTGGTTAGGAATTTACACAGCCTTTGAATATTTGCATACTTATTGTGTCATTTGCATTTTAAGGTCTTTTTCCTCGGGGAGATCTGGCACATCTCTTGTGTATGTTGCAATAATGGCTTTGTCCATATGACGTAACATGATTGTATCCAGCTTGTTTGAGCTATTGACCCATTCTATCTCCACGCTTGGCAGGATTTGTCATTAACTGCTTTGAGAGTGTTTCAGCCTAATTTAGCTCAGTGAGCTTTATTGATTTGGTTTTAAACTGTGATTTGTCTGCAACACTTTCGCCTAAGCCCTGAACAGCAACAATCACTGTTTTCAATTAATCTGATTGAAGATGTGTATTTTGTTGTGGATTATTCGGCCTGAAATTTGAAATGACCTTGGACACGTGCCAGAAGATGGACAAAGAGTTTAAAAAAAAAATAAAAAATTCCACAAAAGAGGATTAGTCTCACAAATGTTCTCTATATCTCACTCACTTTCCTATGTTTGTGCATTCAGACAGGATTCACAATAGAGAAGAAAAACAACTGGATTTGGTCTATCAGCCTGACTATCAGCATATCTGCAAAGTGACTGGGCCTCTTGGGAACATGGCTCGTTACTTCAAACGTGGTAAACCAGAAGTTCTTCGCTGTGTTTCCTTACTTTTATTTAACTTTTCTCTGCAGCAGCACAGCGACACTCCAGTAAACTCATTCGTAGGTCACAGTGACACATCTAAAAAATACACAGTGCTAATGAATATGCGCTAATTGTAGCAAATGAGAAACATAGTCAGGCATTTGCAAATCAATGTCAGATAATCACAACCGTTTGTGCCATGACCACAGCTGAGAACTGAAGGCACATGGTGGTTTTTCACAAACAGGAAATGCTTCATTATTCATAATGAACCGTATTAAAGTACATTTGGTCAAACTGAAGCAGTCCGTCGACATGATAAACAAATTTGCCCTCCACAGCAGGTTAATATATATGCAAAACATTTCCTGGAGTCTGATGTTTGAAGACTAAAATAAAAAAGTAGACAGTGTGAAAACATAAATGTAGCATTAGAATAGATTCCTCATCAGCATCAGCACAGCAGCAGTCGTTTATCTGGTTTTTGGTTAGCTTGCTTTTTCCACTTTCTGCATTATAATTTTAGATAGCACGAGGAAAGGTTTAAAATACTTTTATTATTTAATCAGTTTCACTACATTGTGCGCATTCATAATGAACGCCGAGGCTTGTGTGTGAAAATGCATCAGAAGAGTGGGACAGAAAAAAATGTCATGCGGCATTGCTGCGCTCCTTTACATCTCTCATTTCTGAGCCACCTTCAAATAACAGCAGCACTGCTGACTGAGTCGAAATCCAAAAGCAATTTTCCCTCATGGAAATGGTTCTCTATTGATCCTCATCCTGAATTAATTGGATTCATGTCATGTCTGTGTAGAAATCAAATCACGACAGACAATATGTGTGTACATGTGAGTGTGTTGTGTGGTGCTATACATTTGAATGGAGTGTATACGCATGGATGTGTCTTTGCACATGGATGTGTCTTTATGTGAGTCTGGCCTTTCACCACAGAAATCAATAAGCCATAAGATGACCGTAGATTTGTTATATAGTGTTCTTGCCACCTTTGATCAAGGTCAAGAGATGCAACGTGTAGTACTAACAAAATACCGCTGCCCAATTTATACTGCCAGTGTCATTATGGTGTGGTCCACAGTACTGTTTACGCAACTCTGGAGGCCCAATTGGTTTTCTATCAGATCTGTCCGCACAGTGAACACTATAATACATAGGTGGAATGAGCTTGAATCCCAAGGCAAGCTTAGGTTTAATCTTTTTGGTCTGAAATTGAACCCTTGATCTACAATATAAGCTGCATCAGTTCACTGTCAATATAATTTAGTTTTGTACCTTCGGAGGTGTCCCTCGAGCCACAGCTTGCCTTGACGGTTTCTTTGGTGGGGTCTCCTGAATCAGCCAAAGTCCCGGCAGCCGGCGGCGCCACAGGAAGCCCCTGGAGCTCCTCTCCCACACGAGGAGCTGAGGTGCTGGGCTCGGCTGCTGCTGCTGCTGCTGCTGCTGCTGAGGCCCTGGAAGGTACCCAAACATTAGCACAGTTAAACTAACACTAAGTGCTGTGTGCCTCATTACAAGTTAATTTCAGTGAGAGGAAGGGGAGGCAGAGGGGTTGAGGTGGGGGTTGGAAATAGTTCTTTGCTATCCAAGCACGCAAACTCACACTCCCTAAAGTCTGACAGGACACATATTGCTACTGTCAAATTATTAGGATGTTTTGGAAGTTAACTTGTTTTGGAGGCAGGAACATTATTCCCCCCCGTATGCTCAGACGAGCATTCATACCTCCACCAAAGAAGCTGTGTTTTCTGTCGGTTAATTTGATACTTAGCAGAGACAGATTTCAAAGAAATTGTGTGAGGGCACAGGCCAGTGAACAATTAATTAGTTTTTGGTGTCATTTCACAAAGCGGAACAATTTTTTAAAATCTTTTTTCATAATTGCTCGTCATCATGATACAAGGCATTTTTGTGTACTTAAATTAATAAAAAGACATCTGACCATGTTTTCCACTGTTCCCTAAAATGATGTGTATTTTAATGCAGATGTGAAATCAGATACGGATTTTTGTTTTGTTCATCAACACATAACAAATGTAACAGATTTTATTAGCCATGTTGAAGCAAGACTTCTGTCTTTTTATTTGGATCTTTCTCTAAGTCAGCTTCACAAGACCTTTGATTGGAAAACTTTTCCACCCACAGAAAAAAAAAAACTTTAGTGAAACTGAAAAGAATAAAATATTCAGAACTACAGACTTAATTCTTTAAAGCAATTACCTGTGACAACAGTTTGCCACTTTATCCCACTAAGTTGTGTTAACAGTGACAACTTTAGCTGTATGTGGGATACATTGTGCTGATTTAATTATTTGCTTTTGCAACACCACATATGCAGACAAAATATAATCACACCAAATGCTTAATACTTGAGTTACTTAACTTATTCCTGAGTGCTGTCAAATCATTATCTGTCGTGCCTGCGGCTTACTATAATCACCGCAGGCTTTCTGAATGAAAACATGCCCTGAACCAGCTATTAAAAACAGACTCTAACATCACAGGGGAAAATCTTGTTGACACAGCTATCAGGATGCCTGTGTTGACGCTGCGAGTGAGGGATTGTCCTCCCCCACATGACTGATAATATGACAGCATCCAGCATGTAGGAGAGTCCCATGTACGCTAATTAAATCTGTCCCTGTGCTAAACACCTCAGCAACACTTGCAATGCCAGCAGCAGCAGCAGCAGCAGCAGCCACTCAGAGTGATGGGCAAGTTTCAGACAAACAAGACATGCCAGGAAAATAATGTGCACAAAATACTGTGATTTGGAAGTGTTGGGGTGGGGGAGAGGTCTTTGCAGACTTCTTTTGCTTTATAATAAATAGCTAAGAAAGTAAACTATCCGCAAGGTCTTCTCTTTCACTGTTTGGGACAGCACCATGTGAAACAGGTGTTATGAGTCAGAAAGGAACAGGGGCATGCCAGAGCAGACAAGAATCAAAAACAACAGAGGGGAGTTTGTAGCATCTGCATTATACATACATGACAATAAATTAGGCCATGTGCATCACAAATTCTGCTTTTAAAACTCTTTCAGATCAGCTTTTTAAGCAAACCCCAACAATCTGATCCCAAGTGAATTTAAACATTCTAGTACATGCAGAAAATACAGCAAGTACTAATATATAGCTGCACTTCTGGTTATGTTTGTGCCACGTTCTTGAAAATATAAATGCCCATCACATATCTAAAGCAGATATAATGCCCTGCCAACGTGTCATATTAGAGCTTCTGATAGGAATCATTTGGTTTTGCAGTGGTGACAAGTTGCGAAAGACTGCAAAGTATTACTCTGATGCATTCTCCATGACACAGGATCATTCGTCTCAATCTAAAGGACAAAAATGATCTCCTCCCATGTGGAAAGCAAAAAAAAAAAAAGAGCGTCAGTATTTGTCAACACATTTCATACGATAAAGCGATCTCTTGTCATTAAAATCGCTTGTGTGTGTGGGGGGGGGGAGCACAGCCAGAACAATAGTGATACACAGCTTCCCGTCTTGACTGTGTGCATTCATGTCAGGTATGAGTGATTTGAGCAGCGTAGCTATCGATCTAGGCATATCTTTGCACACCCCTTCACAACTTATCTGTGCCTATAAGCCCCAGTGAGTCATATAGCTCAAGGAGAGAAACAGGAATCATTTTTCAATGCAAATGACATAGCCTGAGGCAGAGCACAGCCTAAAGTGGAAGCTGCTTGAATGCAAATCTCCCACTTCCATCTGTTTCCATTCCCTTCAGCAACTGCACCAGGGCAGCGCTGCCAGAGCTGTACCTTTTTTTTGCCCCCTGATCTCTTCTGGGCATAGCTGTTCTTTATAACTGCACAAGCATTGTGCTGACTGCACTGATGGAGCTCTGTTTGTCCTCAGGTCATAAATCTCCTCCACAAACAACTGCCCACTCCTCATATTGAACCATTCCCATGAAGCTCACAGTGCTACTGCTTACTTATGTACATGACAGAGTCCAGCTAGATAGCACCCAAACTACTGGTTTCTTTTGTTTTTTGGCCTCTCATTAAATCTATATACAACATAGTTTTTAATGCTTTCACAGTATTGCGTTTTGCTTTTGCTTTCACAGCACCCTCTAGAACGAGGTGAGAGGTCTTCAAACAAAGTGGCAATGAAAAATGAATGTGTTCTGTGGGGTACGTTAGATGAGCTTCTTCACAAGAGCAAAAGTGTAAAGTTCTGCAAGGCTGCAAAAGGGCACAAAGGTGAAAGGAAAAAAAGAAAAGCTTCTATGAGTGAAAAGCAGTAAAAAGTTTAAAAAGTTAACTTGCACTCTCTAAGGTTTGAGCTCTGCGTACATAAAACAGACGCATGCGTGCCACGTTGTCATGGTAATCTTTTGTGTTAATCTTTTTATTGCCGAGATACCGTGTGATATCCGTTTAATGAAAACTATCTGTCAAGTGGTAAAAAGTGAAGTCAGGAGTAAAATGCCAGTATCAAAGAGTGCAGGCATAACTCACAGGAGGGAAATGCTGCCTTGAGCCTAATAGCTATAACGAGCTGACGTGCTGTCACTGCACTGTTTAGAAAACCCCATATTTCTGCAATAACAATCGCAGTGTAATTTTGGCAATATTATTCTAAACCTGCTGACAGATCTGGTGGAGGCACTGACAGTCTTAACACCTTGATCGTGGAAAGTGCTATTGATAGCTCCTCTTTAAAAGGCAGACTATCGGCGAAAACCAAAGTGGAAATGTGCACTCAGCAGAAATGTGCCTGCGCGAGAAACTGCCAAGACCTCGCCGTGACTTTGTCGCAAACACACACGTGCGCTCTTGTGTGCGCATGCAGGCATTCGTGCGCACAGCAGAAACCTATGCACACACTCACACCTGTGTACAAGCAGGCCCCTCATTTCAGCACAGGAAAGCCCACAGGATTACAAACCATGAAGTCAGCTTTCAGTCGAGGTTTCTGAGCACACTTCCTCAAAGCACAGGTGGGTGGCGGTGTCGGAATCAGAGCCCCTGCATGGCTTCGTCATGTAGGCCACAAAAACTAGAGAGGGAATACTATGATAAGATCGAGCAGTGTTTGCCGTCTACTTTTGTGTTTAGTTGTGGCTTCAGCTGAAACAAACAAAAGAGTAATGTATGTAAAACATGGTAGGGGCCAAACAGCTTCAAACTATCTCAACTATTCAGCATTTATTTCTTTCTGTTTAACACCGTCTGATGTGATTCAGAGCTCTCCGGGCATTAAATAGGACGGCTGTCGTTCAAATGCTCAAACTCACCATCAGCTGAAATATCCTTTGGAAAGACTCTGTCTAATTCTATCAGCTCCTGTCGACTGCTCTGTCGCTGACTTTCACTGCTGACCTTCCCGTGGAGCCGGGTAGGCAAAAAGGCAGTTGCCTCAGAGGAATCAATAAACTATCACATTATCATTTACTGTGCTGAGGCCTTGAAGCAAACTGCCTTCTTGATTGTATGAAAGATGATGTCTGACTGCATCAGCATTGAGGTCATCTCACTTATACACCTACTCAGCCAGAAAGGCGCTGTACACAGTGACTACAGTTCATTTCATATTTCCACTAATAAACACTTTGATTACAGTTAAGCTTTAATGTCTCTGTTTGTGTACAGTAGGATCTCTAATCCCTGCACTGCAAAAGTGCTACGTGCTGTTTCGCCCAGATCGCAGCAAAGGTGATTAAATTTTCACCTATGTGCAAAGGTTTTCAAGGTGTCTGCCTCTAAGTGGCCTGGTACAGTCGCACAGGTGTTCAGGGAAATGTTCATTTTGTAATAGATTTAAAACACGGGATGGAGCATTAAAACATGACACGACAACAAAAGTATGACTGTCACATGAATTTGTAAAACCATTAGCATGACTCTGGGGCAGAGTTGCTGCAATACGTCTAAGGTGTGGCTCAAATAAAGAGACTGGGATTATGTCAGTGGAAGCACAGTGTGCACAACTGAGTCATCTAGAATACACTGCAACACAATTCTCCTGTGAAAATGACAGCTGTGTTTAAAATATATAAACCGTGAATTGCAGACATAAATAAAAGTGTGTCTTTAATATTTATAATCCAGACCTGAGATCTAACAAACCTTGTTTAACATCCAAAAGTGCATATATCACTAAAACACATAGTTTTAACAGCAGCCTGCTTTTAACGTTCATTCTTGTTATTGGCTCCAAGAAAGAATCAGATTTTGCAGTATTTTACTTTAAAATTTTGTATTTTTCCAGTAATTTATTCCAGGGTAGATCAAAGGGCAAGCATAAACACATTCTGAAAGTGATAGTCTGCTCAAATGTAACAAAATAGAATTATAGCATTGGTCTGATTATCAGCTAGTGGTTCCTCGTGTATCTAAAATTGCTGAAAGCTATTTGGTATATGTACTACTTCAATTCCAATTTGTTTGTTTGGTTGTGGTTTTTTACAGTATGACCCCAATAAAATGAAAATAAATGGAATTTAATTTGTTTCACTCAAACAACTGACAGATGAAACTACAAAAACTTAACACAGAATAGATCTTCCCAGGAACACTTTAACAGTTTGTAATCCACATCACTGTCATCACTTTCTATTTGGACTATGTTGCATGTAGAAAATAGTTCTGCAATTGATACCATTATTTGAAACTGCATTTAATTTGAGCTTTATGTATGTTGTTATTACTGCTCCTGTGAGGAACAACGTCTCATTCTGTACTCCTATGGTGTGCATTAGGGCTGGACAATTACATGATTTTAAATCAAAATTGCAGTTTAAAACAACTAGAATTTGCAAATTGCAAAGGCTGCATGTTAGGATGTGCATTATGCAGAGCATCTGAGCAAGACTTTAAACTGTCAGTGGTTTTACAAATTCATGCTGCCCTCCATCATGTGTTTTAGATGTATTACACAGTGAATATTGACCTGCAGCTTGACTTTAAGGTTGACTTCTAAATAATATCACTAATCAAACTGCAATAGCTGTCAAAAACTTGCAATTAGATATTTTCCTGTGAGCATTCTAATTCAACTTCTTGAACTTAGTATCGTGACTGCTGCTCACTGGAAATACTGACCATGAGACATGTTTGAAACACGCTATGAAAAGTAGAAAATGTCACCTGTTTAAGTCAATAAGGGATGTAAATAGCAAAAGGTCTTGTCCTTGTGATGTCAAATCCCCAGAGACGACTTATTCTATGTCATGCTTTATATACACAGTTGCATTAAAGTGGAAAAAGACTTTGACGTTTAGCCTGTCTTGTATTGTTGTTGTTGTTACAGCATCACAAATAAAATTCATTCCCCTCCATTGTATCAGGATGGCAGCAAAAATCTTAAAAGAAGCTACCTCACAGATATCAGGCTACACGAAAAAAATCTGTGACTTCAGGTCATCTTTTCAATTCGGTTCGCCATGATGCAATGTGGAATACATACAAGGTTCACCTTCTTATGCCATATGCATCAACATGAATTATGCAATCCTGTGATTTCCCCCTAGAACTGTATCAGCAGCATCGCTTCACACTTGACATTACCACTTGTCAGAGTGTGTGTGACAAGCCATCTGGCATCTAAATATTGAACAAATAGATGTAGCATAACATGGCAGTATCTCATAGCCGCTGTGGTGCGTTTAGAGGGAATGTAAGCATGACATTATCTCAGACGTAATGACATAACACTGATGTAGTGATGTTGAGTTTATTTTATCCACCGCCCTTTAGTAATTTTCCCCGGTACGATGACAGGAATCAGAGGCAACTTACCAGCCGGATGACTCAGTAACTGGAACATCTGTCAAAATGAGGAAAACAGCCACCATGAGACAAACCATTCCAAAGTGAAGAACATTTTTTTTTGTAAATGACAAATGCAACTTCTCTGAATTTCAAAAAGACAGTTTGTGAACTTGTGATTTAATGACTCACTCTCTTGTGTACAGTAAAACTATTCCAAAAACAATTGGTTACATGAAGGACATCTATGATTGTGAGCAGATATTACTAAGACTGAGATAATTCCAAAGAATGTGAAACAACTGAGACAGATTTGATGTGGTTGGGGTGTATTCTCACATGAAAATGCACGCGCGAGAAAGGTGTCGTTAAATGAATGCTATCGATTTTCCTTTGGATCCCTTTGTGTAAACTGATGTCATCTGGCGAGGCTGGATCTGAATCTCAGCTGCTCTCAGCCCTCGATTGCATAACAGACCTCCACTGCACACCACCATCAACGGCCAGAATTCCCCAACGCATCTCCACAGCCCACTTAACGGATTACCACACATAGACTGAGTAAAAAGGCTTTTAATTAAGTACTAATCGCTTCACTTTGTCCGACTGAACTTCTCGAAGACCTAAATCTCCCTTTTTATCCGGGCGTGTAATTACCAGGGTCTGTTTGGCAACATTAGCCAGGTAGTAAATATATCATACTTATATCTGCATAACTTCATCCAATTAAAGGGGGAAGTTAGCCCTGCTCTATAATGCCTGTCTGCCTCTGGCAACAATTAAACCTTGTTGGGTAGAGATTAAAACCACAAACAACTGGCTGGAGTCACTTGCACAGTGTGTAGCAACGGAAAACTGGTCAGATTACATTACGTAAAAAAACATTACATTTACATCTCAGAGCCAGCTTGAGCGAGACGAGTTACTGTACAGTGCAGAAGTAGGTAGCGGCTCATTGTTATAGCCAGGAGGCTGCTTAATGACAGTGTACATGCCGAGAATATGAGTTCTGATGAGACTCTAACCACCTCCAAACAAATCTATTTACATTAACATTTGCCAGACAGACTTCCTCACCCGTTAGCAGTGGTAGAAAACAACACTGTGCAGCATTTTCCACCTTCATGGATAATAAAGCTGCATTCTGTTCTATTTGTGTTTTACTTTGAGTTTCTGCATTGCAGCCTGTGGAGGTAGTTTCTGAGCACTAGAAGCTCCTGCACACCCACAGTCCACCCACGCAGATGTTTTCACTTAGTGAGCTGATTAGGCATTCACTTTATACCACTTTCTACTTCTCCTTCACTACATTTCAGAGGTGTTTATTTGCTTAACTACCCTTCTTTAGCAGCATGAGGCAACAGTGGCTTTGAACTCAGAAAATATTATTAGCTCATTAAAAACAAATTACTCTTCATTAGATTCAAAAACAGCTTATAAAGCAACTGTTTTTTTACTTTTACAGGTCACAGCATTAAGTCGTGGGGTATTCACAGGTAGGTGTGATCCTATTAACAAAAAAATAGTAAGGATAACAACATCAGACTCTAAATAAGGCCATACATAAATGAATATCATCCCAGTGTTGAGCAGATATACACGTATGTTTCAGTGAAGTTTTAACTCAGCGTTATGATCCGGCTTACAAATGACCACAGCTGTGCTTATCTGGGTCAAACGGTCATAAAGAAATGATCTCATCTGAAATTACCCTCATGTCTCTGCAGTATTCTACCTGCTCTGTGCCCTAGATTACAACTAATCCTATCATTTTTACCAGTTGAACTAGTTTTAAAGGAACAATTCAACTCCTGTGGTGCAGTTTTTGACTTGCCATAAAGTGACTGCCGCACCTATGTTGTGACTGCAATGTTATTATTACATCAAAAAAAACTTGATTTCATTAATGAGGGTTATATTTTAAAGATTATATCCAATAGGATAGCTGCAGAAAAGATCACTTCTTTGTTTTATATGTGAAACCCATCAGTAAATCCTGTAAATGACAGCATAGAAACTGGAAAAAAATGCTCAAGTATTGCCTAGAATCTGAATCTATAAATGTTTCTTTGGTCACAATTATTCAGTTACAAGAATTGTTTAAGTTTCACAATGACATACCTTTGCCAATACCACAAACTTAAAGTTATGTGTTTTTGGACGTTAGGACTGACCCGGACAAAAGCAGCTGTAGCCATATATAAACTGGGTGATACAGCTTTAACAAGCAGAGCACACTCCTACAGACAGAGGCCCAATAAAACTCAATAAAAACATAAAAAGCGGGGGACTTGATTTCTTGAAAAACTGCTCTAACATTACTCATGGATGCAACAACTAAAGGCAGACACTTACAGACAAAGGCACAGAGTGGTACGTAAGAAAGTGTTTGACACCGAAACTGTATTGAGGAAGAACCCCCAAAACCAGATACTCACTACCTCCTTTAATGTTCAAGCAAAGGTTTGCCCTTGATGACACTCGTCAGTACAAGTTGTCACATGTATCTGATTAGCAAGCAACTGCCTGTGGTTACATACAGGCAGTGTATTACTTTGGATTTGTTCAGAGGTGGAGGTTGTGTTTCTTCTGCTGATTCACTGTTTGAAACCAGAGCAGTCACTAAGATTAACATCTAAGCAATCTGTTAACTGTTAGCAGCTCAAGTACCTCCAAAATGTTACCTGGTTGTTAAGTTACTACGTGTTGATTTGTATTCCAACATCTGTTAAATCCAGAAAATAGCAGCAGGCGTGGCTCACGTTGGAGTTGTTAAAAGGCACCTTTGACCTTACGGAAGGTGGAACAGAAGTGACTGGAGGTATTTTTAAAGGGACTAAACCTCTGTTTGATATTGTTGTTGTTTTTTTAGATGACACATCCTTTCACCCAGTATGTTAAAATACCAAAAATATGTTGGTACTTTTCACCATTACTTGCTGCATAGAGAAGACATGAAACCCATCTTAGTATCTGCTTTTTGGGAGGAAAAAGTACAGCACTCACTGCACAGATCTGAGAAATTGATTGGTTTCTTATGTAGTTTGTTAGCATATAGAAATTAAGAAAGTTTCATCACAACGTTCCAAGACTGTGCGTGGGGCACATGCAACATGTGGGAGCAGTAACTGTCATGAGTCATGAGTTACGAAGCACAGTCATGTTCCTGAGTCTCTTAAACTGTGTCCAATCGGTGACCCTTCAACTGGAATTTAGTCGAGGGAGGAGGAAGAACTCACAGGAGGCCAAATCTAACCAACAGAGTGGATGGAGAGCGGCAATTTTGTTGTTGTGACCAAAAACCCATGTGTAATTGCTGCCCAAAGAGGCATTTTTAGACATGGGGAGGGTTCCCAACGTTGTACACTTGATGGGCATACAGCTAGAAGGTATTACAATAGATGACTGAAAACAACAAAGGATTCATCCTCCTACAGATATGCAAACACTGGCTGCACCAGATTGGATGAACATTTCACTCCTGGGCTGCATGGATTTCAAACTGGACTACATGGCAGCTCGTTTGGAGCCTGTTTATACTGTGAAAACGGTTCACTAAAATGTCTTTCTGAAAACATGTGAGGTTAGGAATAAGCCATGCAGTTGCTGAATCAGCTTTTTGGAGTTTCTGGGAGCACTGAGTGGTGGCCGATTTATTCACATAAAGTAGCCTAGACCTCAATGAGAAGTGGGAAAAGCTACGCTCTATCTCTCAAAACACATCACGACATTGCCTGAATGTATTGCAGGGCTGCTTACATTGACAATGAATGGGCTAAAGCGCTCACATGCCACTGTGCTGACTGTTCTTTCTCAGACACGTCAGGATGTGACAGTACAGCTGTGCCCTGACAGTCCAACCTTGACGCGTTAATTAAAGGTGTCCAACCTGACCTGACATGTCTAGTCAAGTGTTGGACATTGCGTGCTCTTCCATTGTATAAACTGTTGCTTCTTCTCTCTGTGGTAGCTGCAGACCCACCTCTCATCACCAGTGACGAGGTGTGAGGGTGGATCATCCAGGGCTGCTGACTGACGTGATGTTTGCTCTCTGCTCCAGTTTGCTGCCAATGGAGAGGCTGCAAATGTGCACTACATCTAGTCCTACACAAGTCCTGCTATTGATAGTGTCACGAGATATCACGGTTTATGACAGTTACTGTTCGCACATAATATGTGTGCACTCAGTTCACGTGCATCTCAAACAGTCCCTGAAAATTTAAACAACTCTTTTTAAATAAACTATTTTTTAGTAATTAGTAATTTAGCAATTAGAATTTTAAAGTAATTAGTAGCCAATTACATTTATTAAGTAACTGGTACATCAAAGGAGCATCTTGCTAATTATATACTTTTACGTAACGAAAGGCTCTGAATTGCACCGTAGGTAGTGGTATATTTACTTGAGAAAAAATATATAAGTACGTCCTCCACTGCCTAACATTGGTTCAGCATTAGATTAAAAATATATTGTTCCTAAAAATGTCTTACCTGTGGTCGAACCAGAAGTTATTTCCTTGTTGGCAATGCACTCCGGTCCAGCTGGAGCTGCATTTGTGGACGGTTGTGTGCTGTCTGTCTGTGACACAGTGCCTGCTGTCTCACAGTCCTCCTTTCTTGGCACATGGACTGGTGCAACAGTGTCCGAGCTGATGCCTTTACTGCCTTCCTGAAGTTTCTCCTCATCCGTGTCCTCAAAGACAAACGCTTCCCCTTGTTCCTCATCATCTTCCTCTTCATCCTCTTTTGGTGGCTGCTGCGACATCATAGTAGACATAATTGCTGAAAAAGAGCAGAAAAAAGGTGTTGGTACAAAATTATATGTCCACCTATCTGAGTTCAAATCGACATCTGAAAAAATTATTGATATCACAGACTCAAAAAAAAGAAGATGTGAGTATGAAAAACAAACTTAGAGCTTTAAAGGACGAATTATAACATGTAATCTTGGGTGGTGTTGAAGACATTGCATAATGTAGTTAAAACACTAATCTTTCTTTGAGGGTTTCAAATACTGTGACATTACAAATCAAAACTGAAAACAGATTGGCATCATATTGTAAATAGTCTTCTCCTGCATCTCATAAGAAGCAGCACTTAATATAAACCAATGTGCAGATATTAAATATGTTGCTTTCACTGCTGCCCCAGTTTAATAAGAGTTATTTAGATAAAGGCACAAAGGTAAATGGAGATTGGGAGACTGGAATGTTCTCTTATCTTTGTAAACATACCAAAGCTGCTTAACAAAGCAGCCCCATGTAAAAATACATTTGAGATAAAAATCAGTGTTGGACTAAACAGCCCTGACCCAAAGTAAAATGAAGTGTTAACCCTGCAGTGTTCACAGGAGAAGGTTCTTCAGTGGGCTACTTTTCTTACAAGGCATAAAAACCCATACACAGGGTGACCGTGTATGTTTGACAACATACTGCAATAAAACTGAAGCACTGCGCACATTAGACAACTCTATATTTCAGGTGCATGGAGAGAAAGAAACAGTACAATCCCAGTGCTATAAACATAACATATGGCCATTAGAGAGACTGTTAAATCAAAGTCTAAGGAGGCTTAGTGACAGATTAATTAAGATATCCCCACATGCCCAGTGGAAACATGTGCCCCCAGTTATCTAAGAGGCTGATATTGTCTTGCCTATTCAAAGATATTTCAGAAATTAATTTTTAAAAAATAACAAAAATAGATCAATAGGGGCACGCATTGAATGCAAACACGTAATATGTTCTACGCTGAAGCCATGGAACCTTCTCAACAAATAGCTTGATATTTGAATTGTCAGTTGTAGTCATGGAAATTAGACTTGTTGTTAGCATATTTTGAAAATAAAATGGAAATTTTCCATGACACACATTCCCTCAAGGTATTAAATTGCTGCACACGATTATTTCATTATTTCACAAAGTGGGGATTTTCTATGACATGCAGGCTCTGTTTCTGCACATGTTACTGTACCACTCCTGAACCCAGCATCTGCTTTGCATTTTGATTAGCACTAAACTGCTTCCAGTGCCGGAGCATTGTTGAGCCTGATAGGGCAGTTTGTCAGGCTTCTTTGGGAAAATGACAACATGGTGCGGAGGCGGCTGAACATAGGATTGCTGTGCGGGAGAAACGACCCCAAAACACGCTGCTTATGGATTGTGAAAATCACTGCAGGCAGTTTTTATTTAACCTGGAAAGAAGGCCTGTCATAATGTCTGTTATGGCTCTCATTATCTTTTACTACTTGCTGACATCTCAATTTGGGCAAGATGTTTGTTTGCGCCGGGGTTCAGGAATAGTGATGGCTGTGAATCCTGAATTATCACCAAATGTGTTCAAAGGACAGGCTCAGTATTTTTCAAGTCTATCTTAAAACATTAGTAAGAACCCCACATAAACACTGATACAGGTCTTGTTTCTCTACTTATTTCTCTTGTTCTGGTCATGAAGGCCTTATTCAGACTGCCAGCCAAAATATGTTCATCCGGATAGTTTCCACATTGATTTTACAAAGTCTTGACATCAAAAAGCCTCGTGATTTTTTGCAAATCAGCTCCAAACCACATTTGGAGGTGCTTCTGAAATGCAATTTCAAAAGGATTTCCACAAATGCATCTCAGTCCGGACAGTATGGCCACTCAAATCGGATTTCAAAGTGTCTTTTGTGTCACTCACAACGTGGCAGACAACAACATGAATTTCCTGCGGCTACTGGCAGAGTGCTGTGGAGGACAACTCGGTCTGTGGAAACACACTGAAGTAAATTGTTTGGTGGCACTTTCGAGGACGATTCTAGAGATGCAAAACTAGAAGGAACCACGGAAACAAGATAATTATTGACGCCTGTGATGTCTCGACACACAAATCCGATCCGATCACATGCAACAAACATCGCAGACAGTCTGTCCTAAAGACCTGATTTGAGAAACAAATCTGATTTATCTGCAGTGCGAACAAAGCCTAAAGAGATCCCTTCCTCGTGCATTTTTTAATGTAAGTAGTGAAGACAGCAGGCATGTGTAAGTTTATCTGAAGTAAATATGAGAGAGCGGAGAGTAAATTAGAGAAATCAGGCGGGTGTGTCCCAGAGTTACATCCAAATTCTCACTTTGTGTTTGTATCAATCCATTTCCTGTCCAGGAAACATGGCTTGTGAAAACATCGGGGAAATTCCATACTAAAAAAAGAATCACCTTTCAAAGATACCCTCATGATTAGTCTAACTCAAACTGTTGAAGCCTTGTGTTAGTTTCAGATGAAGCTTGAATTTATTTTTGCACAGATTGGAAACTGTAAATTTTGGTCTCTATCCTTTAATGAGCAGTATGAACACTTGGAATGATTACAGTGTGTTTCAATGTTCATTATGGGAAGCTCACTCCTTAAATTATAGACAAAAACAGAAACGTTTATCAAGGATCACAACACTTTCTTCAGGAATCTCTGCTTGTTTACAGCTACAATATGCCTGAGCAGCCTTTGGACCCAGTCTCCTCCTCTGTACCACAAACACAGTTTCTCCATTCGGCCCACTCACTGGTCAAACCAACAATGACTCTTTTGTGGAGGGAAGACTTCTGTTCTGTCCTTCAGAAAGCATTGTTTCTGCATTCGTCACCGCACTGCTGATTAGCTCACAGGTCAGTTGGGCCGTGGCTGTGCAGTTTACGGTATGGTTCCCACAAACTTGTGGGAGAACTTGTTGGAAGAAAGCAGCACAAATCTTTAAATGAATGCTATAAAAGCTGCAGTTTAAAGTTTAATTGAAAACTACTGTGACGATACTTTGACAAATGAAAGCCATGCTGACTGAACAATGGCTCTCAATTGTTCACCGAAGTGAATTGGATTGAGCAAACATAAGAGCGATGTAGGAGGTGCACTTGATCGTTTTTATTTTATTACAAATCAATGGGATAGCTGGTGCCTTGAATAAAAGTTCTGCTTGCTAATGCATCTCTTCACTTAGAGCACCCTCCTCAGAATTAAAATGACAGGTATCCTGAGCAGCTTTCTTTGACAGAAGGCATTTGGACAAGCCATTAAACAGACTCCAGCTTAGAAAAATAAAGAGCCCCAGGAGTGGTGCTGTGTGAAAGCTATTCTTGAGGGAAAAATAAGATACATCACAGAATAGAGATGAAACCAACTCCTACACACCCTGTCCCTGACCTACATAGAGCTCTAAAAAACTCCCTCGCTGTGTACCAAATGTGGTAATGAGCGGAGGGATGTTGTACGCGTGAAGGCGGAAAAGTGAGGGACGTGCACACTTTCATGAATGATCTGTGCCATGCCAGGACACACATTTGCAGTGCACCTTCTGAGCAAAAAAAACCTCAAAGGTTATATTGTTTTAAATGTGGGAGTTCTGGGATTTGCATATTTAGGGATGTTTTGTTCTCATTTATTTTATTTTCATTCAAAGTGTGCAGTCTTTGATTACCAAGTTGGATCTTGTGTGTACTTGGCATCTGATTTATGTTGCCTGATTCCATCTCAGCTCCCCATTGTACTGCACTTTATTTCACAAAGTAGTAAGGACATGTAATCTTCTTTTAAAATGAAATTAAATGGCAGGGTTTAAGAACAGAAAGAAGAAGGGGGGAAAAAAAGAGTTTCCCAACCAGTAACTACATTCAAAGCTTTCAGTTGGGATTTTGCAAATCTGCTGGGCTGCATATTTAGTTCAAGCCACTGATTTACAGAGAGCTGTGTTTGACTGACTGCAAACAAACCTCACAGCCATTGGTCAGTGACAGGGGGGTATATCAATAGACAATGGCAGAGAACAGCAGCTGGTGATGACTGAATAAACAGCATTGGGAAATCTAACAGAAAGTCACTGAGAGCATCGCAACTTTAGGGGTTTCCTTTACAGAAAGTGGCACACAAACACTCAACGCGACAATGAGAGACTCGCGGACCGCTGACAACAACAAACAGTGCCAGGCAGAGACAATTCTGCCTCTGGCGCTTCTTACTTCTGCAGCTTCCCTGTGGACTTCCTATCAAGAGATACCAATGTGACTTGGCCAATTTAGAAACTGCAAAGAGCTCCTTGAGAACAGACGGAATACGTCTTTCTTTGGCTGTCAAAAGGCATAACAATCCGAGTGGGAGGCTGTTCACAGACATTTGAGGATTTCATGGATTCGCTTAAACATAACGTTCCCCCTACCAAAGATTTTTGAACACAGAGGAAGATAAGCCTATTGCATTATATATTTTGAATGTAATGAAATTTTTAAATTTCACTTTAAATGAATTTCAGCGGATTGTGTGCCAAAGGCCATGTGGAATATTACATCACGCTGTAAACATGATAAGAGGGTTATCTATGCACATTTGAGATATTTTATTCCCACTTTCCCTCAGGTCTGCTGTCATGTTGCTGCTGTTAAGACATGCAGGGATATATTATTCATTCAGAAACCAGTTTGGCCTTCGTATGCCCTCTGCAGCAGAGCGCCACTCCTGTAATGTCAGTCCACGACAGCAGTGATATGCTGGGAACATCACATTAATCAAGGACGCAGTGAGAGTGACCTCTACTTCCCATCTGCCGTTTGTGTTCACAGCACAACAGTGTACTGGACACATGTGTGTGCTGTACTGTCCAAACACTGGTCAGAGATAAGGATGTCCTGAATGTGTTGACCAGACAATGGTTTTATTTATCGCGAGAAATACCTTTGAAAGCAAGAAAATGAACAGACGCTGTAGATAGATGGAATATAGAATGGTATATTACTGAATAGTTTTGGCACACAATATTTCAGCATATGGCACTACACAAATATGTAACACAATGGGGCTTTATCTGCACAGGCTTTGTCTACATTATTCAAAAATGAGCTGTCTCACCCTCTTTGCTTCTCACACCTACTTTTGTTTTCAGCTACACCACTTTCCAAACCATTATTATTGCGGCATTGTACATTATATTAGAGTTCCTCCATACATCAGCCAGCTCAACAATCCATCACTGGGTGCAGGCTGTGACACAAACATATGTAGGGAAGAATAAGTTCAATGAGTGCTGCAGTCCCTCCTGACAGCTATTAGAAATGAATGAAAGTAATAAGCTACTCAAAGGACAGCAGGGACATGTTGATTGATGTCTGATTAGTCACCTTACTTTTCAAATATTGGAAAACTATTGCCACCAAAGTCATCTCTTGAACAATAGCAGAACAATTAGAATTGCACTTACAAGAAGTTGGCAGACTCACAAGAAAGGGACAACAACGAGTTGTCAAAATCAATGTGAGAGAGGCCAAGATGACACAACTTTATTGGGCAAGTTCCAAAAAAACAGTGGATCCTACACTTGCCATAATGCAGAGGTTTTCAAAGTGTGGGGCTCAAATCCCCAGGGACGGCAGGGGGGGGAGGTGAAGGAAGGTTGCCAAGGGACACGCATGAGGTGAAGTTACTATGTGAAGTGAAAGGAACAGGTGCATGCCATTGTTCTCAACAACACCAGGAAGTGAGTTATTGTAGTTGGGCTTGATGATCTGATAGGCTTGTCAGCAGTCAGGAGTTGAAGCTGTAGCTGTGACACCATTAAAATAAATCCTTACTGCCCAATAGCTGCAGTTTGTTTTAACAATCACACTCATTTTTTGCAATCATGCCATGGTCCAATCTGAACACGGATATGATTCACATCATTGTGATATCATTCCCAATGTCCACATCAAAGAAATGTCCAGAAATCCACTTCGAAAACATAGAAATAATGATGTAATCCCAGGAAACTGCCATCACAAGTTTTCTTCAATATCAGTGAAGTATTGTCTATAGATGTATGGGTACACTGCGGATAGAAAGTACCAAAAAACTAATTTAAACAAATGCTGCCAATGGTCCCACAATCGAAACACACAATCATACTATAAAAGGTTATCTGCTTCACCAGGAAATGTTACATGAGAAAGCATTAATCTTCAGCACAGTCTCCTTTAACTTAAACACACTTGGTCCACCAATGTTGTTGCTTCACCATCCCTTCGTGGAAAAAGGTCACATCTCGAGCCTCAGCAGCAGGGATGGCCATCTTCACTTTGAAAATGGCGACCATACAAGTATGATTTCAGTTAGGAAACAGAAGTCAGTCTGTGCAGGTCGGGTGGTGCTTGGGGCAACAGTTCAAAGCCACATTTAGCTGCCTTTGCCACCTGTGCTGTGTGGACAGACGCAGGGTGCAACAGCAGCTGGCTCCAAGCTTTCCTCTTCCTTTGTTCTGAGTTTTTATGGACAGTGATATAAGGCTTTATAATATACAGTTATGCCCCAAAATGGGAGTTTTCTCAGCTGAGGCTGAGGCTGAGAACTTTTTGAGGTAACCTTGTATATCGGCAGAAGCAAACATAACAGAGGATGTTTGGGGGACCTGAAAAAGTCCTGGCCAAAACTAACCAACACTTCCTGCTTGGTACCTGCCCACAACTTTCAAATTTTACACTAACTTCACACTCAGAGACTCTAAGCCTAAACCGAGATGTCATCAAGTTAACTTCTCTTGAGCCACAGAAGAGCATAATACAACCATTTTTACAGACTAAGTAATATCCATGATTCATAAAGCTGCGTTTATGTGTTAAATCAGTGGAATCCCCCTGTCACACTTCAGTATGCTTTTACTGCTATTTTTCTGATAAACAGGCCACAGATTTTTAGAATTTCTGCGTTTTACTTCTGTTAAATAAATCATCTCCATTCTCACTGAAGTTCAGTGAATGCTCGTGGCTCAGAAACTAGGAACTCCACCAGTGAGTTAAAGCTCATGTTTGGGTTTGTATGATGATGCTGTATGACGTGTGTTATTGATTTGTTCTTTGACAACATAAAAATGCCAAAAACTAAGACCAGAACATCAAAACCAAGTGGAAATTACTCCCTATTTCCTTTTAAAGCCATTGGATGAAGTTTCTTTTGACTAGATGTCAAGCTCCTCTATCTAATTCAGATCTTGCCTCAGGACAACAGTATCACTACAAGAAGCAACTGGCACCACATGGTGCAGAACAACAGCAGTTACATGAACAGCACATATGTACGTCTAATATATCACATGTAAACAGAATCTAACAATTCCCTTTGTGAAAGGTTCAGTGACCAAGTTCTTGGATTCCCACAGTCTGCTGTTGCCTTTGGCATCAGTTTTCACTTTGTGTGTTTTGATGTTTGCTATTGTGCAGCTTAAGTTAACGACACAAACTTTCTCTATCAGTGCACAACAGGGGCGGCTGCATCTCTGATGTGCCTGTCAAATCAGATGTCACACATGAAAATATACTCCTGAATGAAAGTGTTCAGTTGTTCTTTGGGAAGGCTCATGCCGTGCTTTTAATATGAAATCTTCCTACAATTCCATGTAAGCCCAGACACTGGAAATCAGGTGATGGTTATGGGTTATGGGTTACCAGTGTGGCTAAGTTGGTTTGGCCTTGGAGCCTGTAATCAGAAGAGCTTTCAGGAAATAAGACAAATCATGTTTGGGCGACATGATGAAAGAGGGGGAAAAAAGCTGCAGATAAACTTTCAACTTATAAACATCTCTAAATGATCTATTATTATCTAACGCTCCCAGTGGAACGTAGTCAGTGACAAAGAGTCTAGCAGTAAACATTTGGAAGGCGTGTCACTGCCATGAAATGACTGATTGTGAAGCTGAGCACCAAGGCCTTGCATGTGTACATATGATTGCATGGCGGCAGTGGGTGAATGTGTGGCAAAAGGGAGAGCTCGCAGTGATAGTGAGGTCTTTGTGGTGGTTTAAAACCATGCATGCATGGATTGTTAATGTCTTTTGGAAGTGCTGGACTGTGACTAAGGAGAAAAAAAATCTGATACAGTGGAGTTCCTTCAAAAAAAAAAAAAAGGTTCTTGGACATCCGGCAAGTGAGGCTGAAACAGTGCCCTAGCTCAACATGCAAATGAGTTGGTCAGAGGTCCCTTAGCTCCCCCCCTACCCCTCTCCTCCCTGTGTCCCCCTCTCTTTTCTGCAGAGAGTATAGAGGCAGCATGAAATCCATCCTGGGAGGGGCTATTGTACTCCGGGAAGCAACCGTCAAACTGGAATTGTGTAGGCCTGGCCCAGGCCAGGGAATCTCTTTATATAGCCCAAGGCACTGGAAGAGCTGTGCAGTGCTGCTGAAAAACAGCCGGCCAGAGGTGTGGGTTCTGGGATAAGCCGCCAATCCCTCACTCATCCTTCCTGGTGTCTGTCTCAGGAACTGCTGTTATCATAACAAGGCCTCACGGTCTGTATCCCCGCCGGCTCTCTGAGGCAGGCTCAGGTTTAATCGTCCATGATGGTGTGTACTCTGCCAAAGGGCCACACGGGTATCTGCCGTCCTCATCCTCAGCTCTCCTCCTCCACATTTTCTTGTCCACTCAGCTGCCCCTGTAGCTGTCGGACTAAGAGAGGGAGACAGAGAGCACAGACCAGCACACCCACCCCCCCAACTCCTCTCCATCAATGGCCCCCTTGGACAAAGCTGCTGTCTTTGCAACATGCTAACCATGCTGAGAGCGTGGAGGGAGGGAGAGAGAGGAGAGACAGAACGAAGGCAGGAAAGAGAGAGAGTGTTTGGAGGGCAACAAATATATACGCCTCTCACCTCCTTGTCCTCAGTGGTTTGTCCTCCGAGAAGCTTCAGGCACTCCCTGGTGACCCTTTAATCCTGGTTACCTCCCATAAAGTCTGAGCTTTTACCACACTGTCGGGTCCGGCTCACTCATCTTTATAGTGTCCTGCGAGGGCTGCAAGTGGCTGAACACAGATTGGTATGGTCCTGTGCTGTTTACTTTCCCACAACTTCTCCCCTGCACCGTGAGCACTGGCAGCTCTGGATGAGGTAACCCTCTCTGCTCCCTCCCCCTTTTCTCTCTGCCTCTCTCGCCGGTCTGGTTGTGTTTCTCCCTCGATCTCCCCTCTCTGTCCCTCTCTTTTTTAGATGGCCCCCCTACCCCTCGGCCCATCCAGTCTCATTCTGTCCTTTCTTTGGTTTTTTCCTCCCTCCTCCTTCTCTCCAGACCCCTGCTGCTGCCCAGACAGCAGCACAAAGCAGGCTGAGAGCGCTCAGTCACAACTGACCAATGGCAGAGCGGCAAAGGCAAGCATGCAGCCAATGAGAAGCCCCGGGGCTAGCTTTTGCACCAATCAGGGGGAATATTCAGAAAAAGTAGGCTGGACAAAAGGGAATTAGGGGCAATGCTGTCTCACAGCACTTCCGCATGGGATGAAGGTGTCTGCTCACAGGCTGAACTGGAGTCAGTTTTATGTATTTCTCCTGATTGGCTGAGACTTAGGAAGAAAATAAAGGATTTTATGAGCTGAAAACATTTGAAGTAATTTTCTAAACGATCCCGAAATATAGATATGAGACATTTCAACTGATTGTCAGTGGTAAAATTATATTTTACAAGTGTATTCAGATTGAATATTTAAACAATGGCTGTTGCATATAGCTTCAATTTTAATGTTTGGTTCAGTGTATGTGAAAAATGTAGATGCTTTTTAGCATTAAAATTCTTATTTTCCAATTTAATAGAATAGAATAGAATAGAATAGAATAGAATAGAATAGAATAGAATAGAAATACTTTGTTTTTGCTGCTGTAACAAAATAATTTCCCAGGTCTGGGATAAATAAACCACCAAATCACAACCAGTTAGAAAATATAGTAAATTCAATCTAAAAAATAGAATAATAGAAAAGGAGCTAAAGTGAACACCGTGTGGCAGACCAAGAGCAGAATGACTATTTCAAAACTTCAACAGAAATGTGCAAGTTGAGTTAACTGTGTAGGTTGTATGAAATGAAATAATACAATGAGAATGAAAAATAAATAACAGGCTCAATACTACTAACCAATTACTATTTAACAGTGCAGTAATCTTAAAATGATCAACAATGAAGAGATCAAATCATAGTCTATGGATCAAACAACCAGTTAAATATGATTTTTTTTAAATTATAAACTAGCTGTACAAAATGTGCAAATAGAAAAACAGTTCAACCTTAATTAAATCAGGCAGACCTGGCCAAAAAAGTAGCTGACATATAAAATACACATAATTAAAGTACAAAATGTCCATATACCACCTGAAGACATGTCTAAAGTGACATGAAAGTGTACAAGTGTCCATCACTAATTTGCCCACTCACTTATTCATAATATGTTTTGGATTTAATGTTTAATGATATAATGTTGGGCTGCAAGGTGACGCAGTTGGTAGCACTGTTGCCTTGCAGCAAGAAGGTCGCCGGTTCACGTCACGGTGGGGTCACCGGGATCTTTCTGAGTGGAGTTTGCATGTTCTCCCCGTGCAGCGTGGGTTCTCTCTGGGTTCTCCGGCTTCCTCCCGCACAGTTCAAAAATATGTTGAGGTTAATTGGTAATTCTAAATTGTCCGTAGGTGTGAATGTGAGTGTGCTTGGTTGTCTGTCTCTAAGTGTAGCCCTGTGATAGACTGGCGACCTGTCCAGGGTGTCCCCTGCCTTCACCCTGTCAGCTGGGATAGACTCCAGCCCCCCCGCGACCCTAGTGAGGATTAAGTGGTGTATAGATGATTGATGGATGGATGGATGGATGGATGGATGGATGGATGGATGGATGGATGGATGATACAATGTTCAGAAAACACAGATACAAATAAAACCTGAGAATATGTGACTAAAGGAAGTATGCTAAGAGGAGGAAAACACAACTTAACTTGTGTCTGTGTATCTGAGATGTTTCATTTTACCTGAAAAAGGACTCTGTTATTCAACTTGAAAATAAATATAAGAATTTTCATTTTCTTAAGTTGGAGTTCTTGCTGAGGGAATTTAGAGAAATGATCTCTCACTCCTTAATAGACACTGTGGAATTATAGCGCACTTTCAGTCTGAGTAATAACTGTTTGGGCCATATGAAGATAAAAGTATTTGTTGTTTTACCACTTGTGTGTGGCAACTTTATTAAATGTACTTTAATCCTTTCCCCCCCTGGAGATGCCTGTACCAGAAATACAGGCTATCTGCTATAAAAACACAGTGGGCAACTATTTTTCAAAGTTTGTGTTGCACTTTCAGTAAGGGGACCGCCTGGTGCTGCTATGATTAAACTGGAGGTGACATTGTTTTCTCAATTTCTGTTGCATGAAATGTCACAGAGTTCCAGTTGAAAGAACAGATTCAGTAACGTCAGTGTTTAAAAGATGTCATTTACACCCCAATCTGATCGGGTGGAAGTCGAAATGTCAACTGTTGCTAGAGTTCTCTTTTTGCACTAGAAGCATCACATTTAGCATTTTGAAATACTCCGAAATGCAACATTAGGTAAATTATTGTTTTTTTTTTAAAATATATTGATCCTAATATAACAAATAAGCTTTATTTACAACAACAATCTATATCACTGTTGTCATAGGTTACAGTTAATATTTATTTTTTACTGTATTTTTAAAAACTGCTGTTTGTCCCTGTAAATGACGCATGTTTGTTGCACACTGTGCAAAATAAACCCTATTCTGTTCTATGTTTTAAAATTACCATGTTTTGGATGTAAAATCTTCTCTTTCTGCCTTATTCTTGTCAGTTCTTTAGTCTGCCTGTGTTGGAGGTGCCTGGTAGGTGGACAGGGTTCACCTGTGCTCGGTGTTTCCTACAAGACATTGGCTGCTGTCGGCACTCTGACTCTCACTCAGCTGCCTGCGCTGGCAGCAGGGCAATAATACTGCTTCTGTTTTTTTTTGGGTTTTTTTCTGTCACTTTGGTTTTTGCATCTCACAAAACTCACACTATCTCCACCCTCATGCACATCCTATTGATTTTTCTGACCCTTAGGCTCTATGAGTTTTAAGTATCCTCAGTTTGTTTAATAAGTTAGTTTGTGCTACTGTGGTAAATGGTGCATCTTCCTTCTGTGCTATGACCCTGCAAGCAGGTTGTAACAAATAAATGTAGTGGAGTAAAAAATACAATTCCCTCAGGAAATTCAGTGGGGTGTCATATAAAAGAGTCTAGTGGCTGTATAGAGTAAAAGAAAATGACAACTATCAAGTAAAATACAAGTTTAAGCAGTAATAAATGCAAAGCATATGTACTTGTGGTGCTTTTAGACCGTCTTTGATTCTTCTATGACTCTGTGAATGGCTCCTAACTGCTATTTTAGTCTCTCCCTGACTACATCAGTGTTTCTCTTTCTGCCTCTAATCACATTTACAGTTCTGCAGGCACACGCACAATGAACACAAGGTAATGTGTGAGGTCAAGAATGTTAATTAAATGTGAAGCCCTCCTCAACTCACTTCAATTATTCATGCTTCTTCATTTGTCTTCACACTGACTACGGGGCAAGAAATGATCACATGGTGTTACTGTTGTCCAGAAGATTTATTAAAACACATTGAACAAATACACAGAATACAAATAAAAAGATGACAATTCACTTTTTTTTCATTCAATTGCTATACAGCACAAATATCAGAACCATAACACAGCTTGGAGCTCATTGTCTGTAAATGCTAGATACATTACCACCTCCCAAAAGTGAACCGTCATATCAAACGCTTCACATGCTGTGCATTCACTGCAACAAAGGTGCCTTTTATCAGGGTCTTTTGGTAGCTTTTGAAGCCATGTTAATAAGCATGTACATACATTGTTAACATATTTATAATATTAGACTGAAGCCTTTTTTTAACAGACATTACATTCATACTGACTTCAGTTTGATTGCATTTCATTGGAGTATTGTGTTTTTGACGTCATCTTGCGGTCGTCGCTCCAGAGGGAAAAAGACATGATTTTGATTGAATTAGCACATACGGTGCACATAACAGTTCTATGGCAACACCATCCAGTAGACATTCATCTTTTTTTTTCCAGTTTAATACAAAAATCTATATGACATGGACTTATCTCTGAAAAATCTTTCAAGTATTTACATGTTTCTGAGGTTCTATCTGTCAACCAACCATGTCATGGTCAAGTAGCTGATGGCATAAACAGAAACACAGTAAACGAAACAGCACTGATCAACGTTAACAAAGAGTAGCGCAAAACTGATATGATCAAGGTTCTTCTCACGGTGCTTTCCAGTGGCAATGTTTTAAATTTGAGTTTTAGGTTAAAGTGTGTTAATAAAAGATGGGTGAGGAGGTTGTAGTTACACAATCCAGGTAAATGAAAAGGGGTTCAGAAGAGAGCACCTCAGGACAATCATTGGCAAAAAGAGAGTAGGAAAATACACTCACCAACTTTGTACAACACTGCCTCCTCACTTTAGATTAGTCAATCACAATCGTCATTTCAACAATGTCAAATAAGTGCTGTGGCAATGGCGAGAATAATACAAACTGGTAATGCCACTGGTCTTTGGAAAAAGAAAAAAAAAATGTCAATAAAGATTTGCACATTGAGTTCGAACATTTCAGCAATGCCTTCATAGAAAATGAACTATAGTAAGGTTGAATTTATAAAAGATTGTTTTACTTAGTGGACAGTCACTTTAGCACATCATAACTGTAGATGGAATGGACTAGATATGTAGTTATACCAAACTAATGCGCCTTCACAGCAGGTAAAGCAATAGGTGAAAACGCACACTCTCGAAAGAACCAAAGCGTAAACGAGGAAGCTAAAGTGAAGACATCGTCTAAAAGTAATGCTGTGCAACATTGGTCCTTAAAAGCTGATATACAGAGAATATTCCTTCAAATGTAGGTTGAGACTGTGACGCCACAAACGACAGCCTTCACTTCTGTTGAGGAAACACACTGCATCGAAGAACAAATCATTCTGGATTATCTCCTTTAATGGCACCAAGTGACCAAATACATCGAATTTTTACCTTAACATAAAGAGAAGCAAACAAAAGCTTGGTTTGCCTCAAATACTACACTTAAGGTGGCATTGCACCGTAAGCACATATGTTCTTATTTAGTCCTAACAGTTAAAAGGGAACTGGGGAAGTCCCTGGGATATAAGAGGAACAAAAGCCACCCTCCATTCAGGACTCTGGTCTTAGAGAGTGAACACTGAAGCCCTGTATGTGGACCAGATGAGTTCCTGTTTATAGTCAAGTCCCACTGGTCATGGCCCTAGGGTTAAGCTCTACAGCCACTACTAACATTCAAATATAGAAAGGATCACAAATATTGTACCATACACAGAAATACTCAGTCTTCTCTAAAATGCATTAAAAATCCTTTGTGTCACTCCAAGCGTTTTCTTCTGCTCAACACCAAGCCTTCGTCTGTATTCATCCATGTATGTATACATATTTTCACTATCATTAGACCTATGTGAGGTAAAATAAACAGCAGTCTCTGAGTATATACAGTACAAGAGGCCAACCTTAACTAGGTGTTGCAGTCAAGTGTCGCTGCATGTTTGGCAGAAATGACTTCTTCCAAGTTACCAGCAGGTGGCAGTCTTTAGAGGATTCAGACAGACTGTGTCCAGCTACTGCATACATGATAATAGTCTTTGATGCTTTCAAATCAATATTTTATCCACTGGTTACAACATGAATGACATAAACACATATTCAGTTAAAGTAACAATATTGGCCCTCAAAAAAAACAATCTCCCATCAAACTATGACTGAGGACGTCCTCCATTTTTCTCCTCTTCACAGGAACAAGCTCCGGAGCGGCACAGTCACAGTGTACAGTGAGTAGGCAAATGGATAAAAGCAACAGGGCGCACACAGAGTGAAAAACGTCGAGGCTGGCACGAACAGAACACACATTCCGAGAATTAGAATGAGCCCCAATCAAGAGCATCAGAAACTCACTAACTCGCTTGAGTTTCGCGTTGTAGTGCAGGGCGGAAAAAGAATCCTCTCTCTGAGAAGCTGCTCCGTTTTCCCTCCAAATCTGCAGCTTTCCCATCGCAGGTAAACAAAAACACATATCTACTGAAATTACTTCTATAGGATCCTTAAAAGATAAAAGTGCAACTGTTAAGATAGATACATCTGCATTAATCAAAAAGTTAATCGCCTTATCCGTAGACAGCAGAGAGCTTGATTTTTGTAGGTTTTGAGTCAGGAAAGAGCAGGAGACAGAGGAGGATGTAATGTAAGAGATGGGCAGCAGTCATCTATACAGATTCCATCCCTGGGAGTTTCTGACCTCGGGTCAGTGTTACAGAGCCGGTCTAGTCCTCAATACAGATGACATCACTTGGTTTGCCTGACTTGAGGTCAGGCGTCGCCACGTCTCTCAAGGAGTCAAGTGACTTCTTGTCCAGATGGCTTGTAGGGGGAGGGGGGCCGTTAGACGACACTGAAGAGGGAAGAGATCTAATGTTTAGTGGCTCACAAACAACACAAATATGGCTGTTGAGATTTTGAAAGCATGCTATAGTCAGTGTTATGTCAGATGTTACAAACAGAACAAACAGTAAATTTTACTCTTTAACTTTCTGAACCCCAAAACTCACCAGCATGTAGCATGTTAAAAAGCATGTTATCTCTTTTAAAAAATTGCCAAGATGAAAACAAAAAATGTGAAAACAGAAAAAATAGTCAGATTTTTTCCCGTCTCAGCAGTACTTGAACTCCTTATCTGTGGTGTGCCGTTCCATCAGAAAATTATCCAAATTTAACTTTAAAATTGTGATATTTCATCAAATGTGTCTCATATCAAAATTCTCCAAAAAATAAGCCAGTAATAACAATAATAAGCCGGTAATAAATAAGCCAGATTCAGTATAAAAACTAGAAATTCTGAGCTTTTCGGCATAACTGTTAAGTCAATAGTGATCCACGATGAATAATAATAGCACAGATGCCCAGAAACTGCTTGTGGTTCAGAAGGTTAAATTCAAATTCAAACTGAAAGTGAGCACATCCAAACTGTCTGTAGCAAACATTCACTCTGTATGCAATTAATGTGTAGCACAACATTCAGTCAAGATGTAAGTCTGCAAACAGTGACAGATGTCTGCAACATACAGTTCAGATGCCAATGTCATCATTTACCAACAATCTCATCATTTCACTCTATAAGTGCAATCTAATTATTATCATTAAGAAAAGTTGGCAAATACAATGAAAAAACGGCTGTTAAATAATGAGCATTAAGCTTTAAATTCATTGCAATTGGCTTGTCAAGTCTCGTAAAAGCATTGCAACAAAGATCAGTGCTGCTGCAAGTGAAACATCTGCAGACCTTCGCTTCGAAAATGTTAACAGTGCTTTTGCTAAAATGATACAATTCACTGTGAATGAGTTCTCTCAGTCTATTGCAACAATTATAAAAACTTGAGTTTCATGAACAACCTCCCTTTCCCGCTTATGTCACCTAGGATCGACTGCAAATGTTGATTGTTACCGCTGACGTAAGGTCCCAGAGGCATCTGACTGTAGTTGACCATCGGCTGTCCACCTGGTCCTCTGAAGCCTCCACCAAAGCTGCTGCCATACATCTGGGAGCAGCCGAACCCACCTTGGGCAAAAGGCTGACAAACACACAAACACAGGAATTACTCTGCTGCATGCTAGAAGGTTAACACGACTGATTCATGGGGAAATAATTGCTGTCTGTGATTGTAGTGATCCAGTATGTATTGATGCTTCTACACAACATTTCACAGGTTTGAGCTGCTTTGTCAGAGTGGTTCTGCAACAACTAAGCATGTAAAGAAAAGAAAGGAAAGCAAGTCCAATTGCCAACTGTCTCCTGGTTACGACGGGAGTTGGTATAGCAACCAAGCCGTGTCAGAGAACATGGCCAATCGGACGACTTGACTGAAACTGTCTCTTGTATAACAGATAAGAAAACAATAAAACTCTGGTGAATAGAGGCAGGAGACAGGAATGTAATGAGACAACGCTTTTTTTTTTTTTTTTGTTAAATCCTTTGGGAGCAAAATGTGGAGCTCAGTGGTGAAAGCAAACAACTAAAGGGATATTTTTTCCCCTCCACATTGCACCTGAGGAGACTGTTCCATGGGGAATAGTGAGTCTGAGTCTCCTTGGGTTTTCAAACGAATAATGCGGTTGCTGAGTCGTGACTACTGAGAGCTTCAAAGCTTTTGGGCCACAGCGCTTTTATTTCTTAAACTTACACCGCCCTGCTGTGCATTTCAGTGAGCCTTGTTTCCTCACCCTTTATGAGTTTTAGCTCTAAAATTGCCTGTTTCAGAACATCCATCCATCCATGATCTATACACCATTTAATCCTCACTGGGGTTGCAGGGGGCTGGAGCCTATCCCAGCAAACTCAGGGCGAAGGCAGGGGACACCCTGGACAGGTCACCAGTCCATCACAGGGCTACACAGAGACAGACAACCAAGCACACTAAGGCCCCATTTCAGGTAGCAAAAACGGTGATATTTGAATGCGTTTGGGCCTTTGGTTTACACGTACACTAAGCTGCAAGTCACCCGGCTACGTGTAATGCCTTACATTCACACCTACAGACAACTTAGAATCACCGATTAACCTCAATGTGTTTTTGGACTGTGGGAAGAAGCCAGAGAACCTGGAGAGAACCCACTCTGAACATGCAAACTCCGCACAGAAAGATCCCAGGCGTTGTAACTGGGATGCGAACCGGGGATCTTCCAGCTGCAAGGCGACAGTGCTACCCACTGTGTAGTCCCTATTTTAGAACAATTAAAGATAATTTTCTCAAGCTATCTGACCTTGTTAGCTGTCAGGTCTCATCTCACCTGCTGTGGTGGAGGTTCGCTGCCTCGGCTGGTGAGGCGGCTCAGGATGCTTCTCTCAGACATCTGCAGGCGGGCCGACACCGGCGGGATCCTGGACAGCATGTTGGGAAGTCGTGTCACATCTGCTTTCATGTCACTCAGAAGTTCCTCCAGCTGGTTCAGAACTGCGAGAACACACGAGAGCGGTTGTACTTATGTAAACGCTCAGTTCATTCCTGCACATGAACAACACTAGGGAGGCAAAATGCTTGGAAAAGTTGAGCAAAAATCCTATTAAAAATTAGTGCGAGCCTCAAATCATTAAAAAAGCTAATTAATTGTTTGATCCAGGACCTGAAATCATCAACTGCCAAGAACTGAACGGCGTAACATTTTTCACTGGCAAATAAATCAACAAGGGTCACAGAAAACATCATTTTGAAGCAACTTTATCATTTTAACGCTTCAGTTTCATACAGTCTTTGGCCTGTTCCCAAACTTTTCATCCTGCTAATCACTGTAAGCATGTTTTGATGGTGAGTCAAATTCGCATAAAATGAAACCACTGTGTCGAACAGGATCTTTTTACTGGATGCCTTTCAGAAGCTCTTCACATAACAGCAGTGTGAAAACATCTGTGTGCACTCGCTCTGGCACCTCATTTACCGTCTGAATGGATGGATAAACCTTAATCCAGCTGAAATATCTATGTTTTTAAGGAATTTACAACAGAGTGGCAGTGTTTTGAAACAAGAAAATGCGTTCAAAACAGGTCAAAAATGGTCTTTGTGTACAAGGAGATTCTGCTCAGAAAATAAGGATGAATGCTGCACTTAGAAAAAAAAAATTCAATAAAAGACTTTTTTTCCCCCAGTGTAGCTCCAGCAATCACAGTGCTGCATCGATTTTTTAGTAGTTAAGTGTTATTTCAATGAAACAATACTGTACTCACCCACATCAAAAGAAAAAACAGAACCTAGTATTGAATATGAAAGGCTTTCTGACTACAGTGAAGTGAAATATTGATCGTTCCAGGGCATTTAAACTCAAACTTTGCTCCTCCCACTGCAGCACAGCATACATGAATATGTCATTTTACTTGTAATAAGTCATGTGTGTAGGATTATTCTCCTCCTTTACCAAGGTTGGGCACTTGAGTTACAGTTACAAATGTTGCTATTTTTAAGAGTAGACCGCAGACCTTTGTGCAGCACAGCGTTGGCAGGCTTGTTCCCAGCCAGAGACTCTTTGGACAGGTGCTGGTGGGACTCTGCCAGACATTCGACCTCAGCAAAGCGAGTGTTGAGAGCCATGGCCGGGTGACTCGGGTCCTGGGTCATATTCAGGTAGGCTGCCCGCCGCAGCTGCTCCTCAATCACCAGAGCCTGCTCTAACAGCTACAGGGAGAAAGAAAATGAAGCACAGGCGTGACAGACATAATAAAAAAAGTCTTTAATCCTTGAATTATTTCAGTGTTCAGTGGTTATTTTTAAATCACAAAGACTCCAAAATTGCCTTAAAGCGGCGAGCCAGGAATTTGTTCTTCATCTCTAGGTAGTTGCCCTTATGCATCTCCGTCTTGAAGGGCTCATTCAGAATCGCATAACGCGGGTCATTCTGAATGTCTTGCCAGCGAGCATAGCCATGTCTGAAATAGATTCCTGGTCAAGGAAAACAAATGGGAGCACAGAAAGCTCATAAAATTCTTCAAAGGAAAAGCAAAGCCGGACCTGCTGAAAGCGTAGTTTTATATCACTTCTCAGTTGTGTAAATATCAAGCGTTCAGCTGCAGCTCCCTCATGTCATAAGTAATTACACTACTTTGCCAGATGCTGAGCTTCTCGCCCTTACATCTGGGAGAGGATACGTTACGATGCCAGCCAACAGCCAGTAGTCATGGCGACGGTGCCAGATGTCATGCATCTTTCCAGAAGACAGCGCCGCTCGCTCCTCAGTTTGCCAGAGGGTGTGTAACTCTGACAGGGAGAGGAATAAAGACAGACAGTTTCTATGAAAACACAAAGTGATGTTCAAGATGTTTCCAGCATTTAAAGGGAAGCATTTTAACTAACACAAACACACTTCATGGCAAAACAAAGTTCTTTCAATATGTGACCTGAAACAAACAGCCTGTAGTAAGACACTTAAGAGCATAAAGTTGGGGTGTATTAAAGAAAGAGAAACACAAGATACAAACATCCCTGTAAAGTCTAAAAGCAAAGACAGCTGTCTCTCTTCACTGAAAGTTAGAGACTCCAAGGATCACCTGAAGACTGTTTCTACTCTTAGGCAGCGACTTTGTGAGCTTATGACATTAAAAAAAATTTGATTTAAATGTAGTGTTTCCAGCAGTGAGATCAAAAATATCCCCCAAAAAATACTAGTTTGAGTTTCAGTTGTTACATTACTGTCTGTCTATTTACACTCTTCATGTTAAACATTTTAATTTAATTTCAGTTCAAACTGACCTGTGCAATATTTCACGCCGATATCATGGAAATGAGTTTGGATGATTCA
The DNA here is from genome assembly GCF_000690725.1 of Stegastes partitus. Classification (NCBI taxonomy): domain Eukaryota; kingdom Metazoa; phylum Chordata; class Actinopteri; family Pomacentridae; genus Stegastes; species Stegastes partitus. The sequence goes on from NW_007577780.1 coordinate 999,872, forward strand.
TAGATACAACAAATATTATATTATACTATATATCTATTGTTTTCTCCTTTTTAGATGAATGACAGATGCATGCCGCTGAGATTTAAATTTGTTTCTTTTATCGCTGAAATTTAGCAGCTTTAAGATAAAACACATGTTAAAACTGATTAAAAAATGTCTTAACAGGGTTCATATTATAAATTGTAATGGAGTTGACTACCAACTGGGAAACTTTGCTCATGAGAGAATTCAGTTCACGAGTTTATCTTTGGAGTACAGACTACTTGTTTGGTGAGTTTACTATCAAATCTGTTCTTACCTGTAAAACCTCCATCAGCGATATTGAACATGAACTTGGCTTTGAATCCGTTCTTGTCCTCCTTCCTGCTCTCATCCATCTCATCCAAAGTGTCTTTGTCCCCATTTAATCGACCTTCTAATGCATCTTCACTCTTCACATCGTCTGCAATAAATGGCAGAATGATTTCTCAGAAGAAACATCTATATAATAGGTCTACATGGACTCCTCATGAATACTGCTTTGCTTTTAGTTATTGAGTTGTTTGTACCTGGCTTATTTTCCTTGTCCTCAGTTTTTGCCAGAGGAGAATCTGTGTCTGCTTTTTCTGAGGACTTCTCTGTTTCTTTGCATGGCTCCGCTGAGGATGACAGAGACAAAAAAAAAAAAAGATTTAATGAACCTAGTACAGCCTTGCAGATGAATAAAATTAGCATCACATGGATTATGCAGTGCTCACTCTTCGGCGAGGTATGGCTGGATGGCAGCTCTGTCTGTTTGAGAGCTGAGTCTTTTGGGTTAGCAGATGGCTCGGTCTTTGTGGACGGTGACTCAGTTCTGTTCCTCTCATCTCCTGTTTTCTCCTCTGAGCTGGCCTTGCTCTCTTCACTGTCAGCTGCCTTCTCAGGTACCGTTGCCGGCTCGGCGCTGGAAGCCTGCCGAGGGAAAAACCGACAGGGCAACGAGAGGAGAAAGAGGAAAGTTGTTAGAGGGCAGGGAGACAAGTTAAAAAGGTGTCAGAGTTTGACAGAAGTGTCTTCTGAGGATGATGAGTTGTGGTTTCAGTGTGATGACCCATGAGAAGTTAGACAAGACAATAAAGGAGAACAGAATGAAAGTGATGGGTAGAGGGGAATAAAAGGACGCACTTCTTGCTCTGACAGTTTCTTGCTGTCTTGCTCTGTGGTCTCCTTGTCCTCAGCGGTGCCCAGGAAAGACTCACTCTTTTCTGCAATACAGAAAACAACTCAGCTTTTTGTCAGAAATGTGTCTTTCTGAGAATGACCTTTATCTTTACATAGAGATGAAAATCAGACATAACCAACACTTTGTTCTGACCTAGTGGGATGGGGGTACCAGGCTGTGTGGCGACAGGACTGGCTGGTACCGGGGTGTTGGGGTCAGAAGATACACTCTCAGTCAGTTTCTTCAGCTCCATGCCAATAGGAATCAGATCTGGAGAACTCAGCTTCCCATTTACGTGCTCAAACTCTTGCACCTACAGGAAAACAGATTGGTTCATACGATGACACTTTCTTCTCATATGGAGATTAGGAAGAACTGCACTGGAACGTAAATGCAGCACTGAATCATTTGTTACGTTTTCATTTTGTCTGTTGAATGATGCATCAACTCAGTTCAAACTTAGTTTTATTTATTACATCTATTTGCCAGAGGCTGCGTACAAAAAACTTTCATTAAAATACATCTGTCTCATTTCTCATCTCATAGAAGAAGAGCTGCGTTCTTCCAGATGCAGCTGCTTGCCAGTTACCATCTGCAGTCCCTGAGCAGGTAGACGCTAACATCAAAAATGTGTAATTTGTCTTTTTATTCAAATGAACACAGGAAAAATGCAATAAATGCTGAACAGTGTTTACTGTGTGTAGAGTTATACTAAATCCTCAAACTAATTAGCAAAGATAATAGTTGCTACTAAATACAACTGCAGCTGTTCACAGCGTATTAAGCTAGCAGTATCAAAATATCTGACTGCTGTTTAATGAAACTGCAAGATTTTACATCACAAATTTAGCCAAATAATATTTGGTTGGCATGCTCATTCTAAATGAATACTAGTAACTCTGAAAAATAGTCAACTGATGAATAAACAGATTAATAAAACTCAAAAATTGCCAGGTAAATTGTAATATTTGGAAATGATTCTACAGCTTGTGTTGCTGCATGACTTCCTATTTGCATAAATAAATATTTCTGATTGGAAGGTACTGCAGATGTTTCTGAACTTTACTGGTACAATTTCATTTTAGTAAGTTACTAGTCTGGAAAAAGCTAGTAGTTACTGGGAATTTATAAAAGTCATTACACACAAACATCTCTCTCAGGTATACACACATGGCAAACAAATGTGAAAAGTTAAGCTTGTTTCTGCCTGAGGAGTGCTCTTTCTCTGCTTCTGCCTCGACACGTTAACCTGCTTTTTCTCACAGCATTCCAGCATGAGACTCGGTGTTCTCGTGGAACATGTCTTTGGCTGAATAACCACTACCTTTTTCCTGACAAGGGACATGACTCCGATCCTGGTAAGAACATGCTGACGAGACAGCCCCTCGCGGGGGACTCCATCAGCAAAGGTCTCCGCTCCGTCTGCCCCCGGCTCACATAAATGTCTCATGAACAGAGACACGTAGGCCCTGAAGAACAAAGACATTTTAAAGTAGACATAAGAGAAATTTCTCAAAGGTTACTTGCACTAGTACCAGATTTTCAAACCGCTGTTAGGAGCTCAGGAGGCAGGAATACTAATAAAGGCAGGCACAGGAGTAGCTCTGGTAGGAGAAGCACTAACCGCATTCAGAGCAGAGGTAGTAGCGTGTAATGAAATAATTGTACATTACAACACCATTATTGGCTTGGCAAGATGTTCTTAGCAAGTATAGCACACTGTTTGGACTGGAAGTAGTGGTGGTCAGGGAATTTGAAAGTTTTAGCATTCTGGGGGAGTTTATTTTTTAGTGGGCGGTTTATAAGCTCACATTTAAATTTGACTTCTTTTGACCTAACAAAATGCCAAATTTATATGGGATTCAGTACTTTATTAGTGACCAAAGGCGTTGAAATAGCATTTCGATAATGGGAAATAACTTGTACAAAATATGTCATTTTATAGCTTAAATAAAATAAGAACATTCTGGATCATTTCTAAATCCTGGTTGTGGCTTGACTGCAGTCATAGAAGTAGTAGAAAGAAGAATAACAGCAATGGTAGCAGTAACGCTAGCAGTATTGGTGGGGGTAGCAATACAAGTTGTAGTACAAATTGTTGTTTTTTTTGTATCATTAGCAGCAGTAATTAAGTGTGGATGATTCACTTTAGAACTAATAAACACAGCCTAAGGGTAATTGCATTTTGCATATGAATCTCTGCTGCTGTCATGTCCATGTCTAGTTTATTCTAAAATGAAAGATCCCTGAAATTAGCAAGGCCGTCTTTTGCAGCCTTGATATGAGCATTTCTGAGCTTTGCTCGAGGCGAATAAACAGTTTTAACAGTTAAGGTAATGGCCCAGAGCTGCCTCTTAACATAAGGCTAGGCCCCTCTTGACTAAAAATTGTTGCTTAATCAAATAACATTAGTTGGTGCAACAAAGTTTAAGGATAGAAGGTGTGAGGGCATCACCTGAACTCTCGCTCACTCTTCCCTCTCAGGTCGCGAACCAGCCAATGAGAGTTGAAAGCATCCTGAGGAGGCATGCCCCAGCGCATGATGGCATTGAGGAAGGCTTTTCTCTGGCGAGCGTTGAACCCCAGGACCTTGTAATGACGATAATGAGAAAACACAGGCGAAAGAGAATATGCAGGGTAAAAGGTCAAAAAGTCAGAACTGAGCAGAAGGTTAAGTGTTTCACAGTGTGAGAACAATGTGACGACTTATTGATCCTAATTGTGTCCTTGTTTGCTGTTTTCCACAGAGGCCTGAACCAGAATCAACGGCACAGCAGTGAGGCCCGCTGGCATATTGCCGTATAGTGACCCAAAATTTCCTCGTTGTAAGCATACGGCATGAGGGATCCTACAGTGACCCCTTGTGTCCATTGTGGTTGACAGATTATAGTCTATACACTTTAAGATGCATGAGGACAACCTGTAAAGGAGGATGATTTGGAATTCATACCTCAATGCTTCCTCCAACACGTGCCAGCAAGGGTGGCAGAGGTTTGTCTTTCTCACTCTTGAGCTGCCGGCGAGACTGTCTGCGTCCACCTACAAACAACAAAGCCAAGTGCATTGTTAGAAAGACAGGCTAATTTAATTACAACCTTGATCAGCAGTAATTTGTGTGATTAATTCTATTACCACAGCTCAAAGTTAAATGAGGTTAATGATGTTTGTGCTGCTTACCTTCAGGCCTCTCCTCGAAATCTTCGTCCTCGTCCTCGGACCCCACGGAGTACTCCGACTGATTGTCTGAAAGATCATCCTGCCACTCTGAGCCACACATCAAAGAGAAACAGTACATTGCGTTCGCTTCTGTTGGTGGCCACCTGAGGGCGCCATGGCACTGCAGATTACTACAGACCACTACAGCTGCGCATGCACATACCGTACCACTTCTGTCCTCTGGAAGTGAGGTGAGAGTTGACAACTATGGCACACAATCACTTTAACTTAGAGTGTACTCTAAGCCCCAATGGGCTCTGAAATCTTTGCGCACGCTTCCAAAGTTCAACAACGGGACAACTGCAGCAGTAATAAACTGCTGTACTGCTGTGTTAAAGCCCATTGAGAAAACCAACATAAAAGCATGAGATATAAGTGAGCTTTGGGCCAGTATAACATGTTCTGTGGCACATATAATAGAGGCCAATAGCTCTTGTTAAGAATTACAACATAAGAGGATACACCCGAATGATCCCATGTTGAGATAATGTCACACTGTTGCCTCACTAATAACAGCCAGCATGTGAGAGCTTGTTCAGGCAGCAGCTTCAGCAGCACTGTTCTGATAATGAATTAGCTAAATATCAAAGGCAAACATGATGCTTCAGTTGCTCTACATGTTGTTGTACAGACAGACTTTCTGATTATGTCAATCAAATGATCACACTAAAACAATCTGGCCCATTCATTACATATTCAGATATAGTATTATATACACGGTAGGGCTGAACATGTAATCGATTTCAATTTGAAACTGAATTTGAAAGAATGCAATTAGTAAATGGCAATGACTGCAATTTGGGATGTACAAGGCGTGGCTATTAAATGATACTAATGCTGTAATTCAGTTTTATGGAAACTTTTGTTTGCCCGTTTATCAATTATACTACACTGTAGTGGCATATAGGCTGTGGTTTGACTGACACAAGCAGTGTTGCTCCTGTCATATTTTTACTCACTGTGGGCCTCTTTTGTACTGTAATAAAAAATCTGCACGTCTATGGAAACAGCACAAACGCAGCTAGCAGCAGAGAGAACTCAAAAATTGATTTAGTGCCGTACAACAAAGTTCTAGTGCCAATAAATCATAAAACAAAAAGAAAAAAACAAAAGTTGAATTTCTTTTTATCATTTATATCCTAAAAATTGAAAAGACCTTAAATCAGCAGTTACCACTTTAAAAAAAAATGCTCACAGGTGTTCCAATACTGGAGGGGAAACGTGGCAGCTCTACATACTGTAGATAATTTACTATTTACATATTTAATTGGTTTTCATACTTGTGGTCCCCGATCTGCTCTGTGTAAACACAGCCTGCAGTTCAGCTGAAAAATCCTAGAATCTTTGTCACATAACAGCTGAGACACCAACGGCTCTACGGTGACACCGGGGGAGCACAGACTTCTTTGTTTTTCATAGAATCTGGTAAAAGAAGGGCTTTATTTTTGGCAGTTTTTAAAATTTGAGATACAGAATAAAGTGATTTTGCTGAAATTTCAAGATTTTAAGCTTGATTTTGGTTAATTTTCCCTTTGGAACCACAGATGAGTAGATGAAAGCCATTCTCTGGCTCTGATAAATGTTGTAATTTTGGCAGTTCTTAAAGATAACCTGCTTTTCCAACCCTCCAGTGGGTTTTGGGGTTTAGCATGTAAATAGCCACACCCATACATTTTGCAGCACATGTGACCTGGTGTTTGAACTGTCAAGTTAATGATTTTGTAAATCTATTGAACTCTAAGTATTGAACAAAAGTTTGAAAAAATATATTGTAAATCAGTTGCAAAGTCATTCCGAGGAATTGCAATTACATATTTCCCAATAACATTCAGCCTTTTTACTAAAATGTGCCTTTATAATAGGGGCAGATTAAGGCAACAGATTTAAGTGACATATTCAAAGCGTCAGTACAGATCTCCCACTTTAAAGAGGCTACTCAACATGGATCTGTGTAACTCAGAGAAGTATCTATAAGAAAAACCAATAAAGTCTTAATCTTTAAGATGATCTGTTTAGTGGTGATGAGTTCGGTGTAAAGTGTGTTGTCATACAGGCAACAGCTCCCAGAATGCCAATTCAAAATGCAACATTTAACTGTTGGAGGCAGTATTACACCTTGTCACTGCTAAACTGCTGGAAAATCCTTTGAAGACAAGGAACAGATTCATACAATAAACCCTAAATACGAGTCCACAGAGTGGCTTATTTAGAAAATAATGCCTTTTTTTTCCTTAAGAATATGCTTTTGGCTCGCCTGCCTCGTGTCCACAAGCCAGCTGGTAAGCCGGTAGCTAACAAGCCAGAAAGCTCATCTATTCTGTATTCTTCTTCCAGGGTTCTCTTGTGTATTTCTGCTCATATTTAAAAATGGGCTGGAATGCCAAATCTGGTACCAACATTTAAAACTAGTGAGGCAATAACAGAACATGGCAGTTGTTTCCACAACGCTGCCAAGAAATTCAGTATTTTTCTGTGAGATAATCCTCAAGATTAAGACTTTAGAAATAGGTCTTGGTGGAGGCACAAGGCAAAACAATGAAGCCAGACATGTGGGTGCTGATAGAGAAGCTGTGTGTGTGTTGACAGAGCCTACCTTGGTCCTCCTGGGTCGTATCGTTGTAGTTGACCTGCTTTCGGATGCGTTTGCCTTTGCCCAGGTTTCGGGCCAGATCCTCTTGCTGCTGCTCGTAGTGGTGGCGGAGGAGTTTCTCCCAGTAGTCTGGGTCCACATTCTCCTCTTGCTTGATGATCTCCCGCTCCACCTCCTCCTGAACAGACACATAGATAAACATTGGTGAGAAGGTGATATATAGGATGACCGTAAATAAACCACTGCAATTTCTGATACAAACATAGAAATACTGCAAAAATTAAAATCTCCCCTAAAAGAATGTGTCACTTTTATGAAATGCTGATTTGACTTGAATTAATTATTATTGCTGTGAAATCAAATTTCACATTAAGTGTCATCACGCTATTGTCGTGGAAATACAACTATTTACTGCAGCTTTTGTGAAAATGCATTAAACTAGCTGCCCTTGGACTTCAGTATAAGTATTTCTAAATATGTCCTTGTGTTACATTTTGTCCTGAATCTAATGTAAAATATTTTAACTTATGATCATGGTATGCCTTAATGCCGAGCAACAAGGCATTGTGTAACAAGGCTCAGGATCCTGGTGGGCTCATTGTGAATTACAAGATCACGGCGAGCTTTTACATTCAGATTTATTGTATCTTTAAAAACAAAGCATCTCCTACATCATTCAATATTTGGAAAACCGATTTCTCATCCTTTTATTGGTCCAGTAACATCTTGTTACAGCCCTTAGCGGCCTTGACCCTTCTTTTATATTGATGAACCATTCATGACCCTGTTTCATGTATGTAAATTGTTTTGTCTGGGCCCCTGACTGGGCTTAGGCTCATCGAGATGAGCAGGACCTGCTTAGATACGGTCACCGGTGATCGCTACACAATGATTGCTGGTTAGATTTCTATCCGACCTGATCCTGACTTAGTCTGTTGTCATCAAACACAGGCAACGACAACATTGTGAGACGCACAGCCTCAGGGCACTAAACGTCTGGCTGATCTAATACCTGATCGGTTTAGATGTTGACTCATCAATATGACATTTGACAGAAACTTTTCATTTTAGTTGATTTACAGAGATTTTGAGGGTGTAACTGACATGTGTGGTTGATGGTGATGTTTATCAGGCAGAGAGGCTGAATACATTCAGATGACACATCATAAACTGTAGACAATATGTAGTTCTAGTATATTAACACTATATTAACACTCTTTAGCTATTTAACAACATTTCTGGTAAGGAATGTGAATATTGTTAAAATAACATATGTAAATAATATCTGACTGCTCAGTAATAAGAGCTGTTTTCCTGTACTCTTTTTGATTTATTTATGTAGCTTCAGAGGGACATGTTTGGTCTCCTGATTTATGTACTGTGCCAAACTAACCTGATACTGATTTACTGGGGATTTCATGTAAAATGAATGAACCATGAACAGACATCACAGATAACCTGCAGAGCATTTTTAAAGGCTGTCCTGTCATAAACAAAACTATTGGAGACTGTGTACAAACTCATATGCTCGTGGGAGATCATTTTAATAAGCCTGTTTCTGTGAGTTGCTGTACAGACTGAAGGCTGCTGGAAACTTCACAGTGACTGTCGACTTTGCTGTTCTCGTCCACTTTCCAGGCACAGTTCCTCTCCAACGAGCCTGTTGACTCCTGTACATTCTTCACATTCTGCCTGACATTCTGGCTGATTGGCTTGAAGCTCTAGCCGTTGTTCCTCTCCCAGTTTATCCTCATGGCTGATTGGACCACTGCCCAGCCCTGTGCTCCAATCAGGCTGCAGCAATCACTACACCTGGGTGTAAAAGTACACCTAACTTGTCAAGTGATTTAATGTGAGCAGCTCACATCTCTGCCGCCTGTTGTTCTCATGTATTCTTGGAAATTCCAAAACATTTGTAAGTAACGTGGTATTTTCTGCTAGCTGGTAGTTAGTTGTTGTCCTTGTGCTTTGTAGCCGCTTACCAGGGAATATTCATAGCTGAGAGCTTTGTGATTTGTGTAATGAAACGCTATGACTGCCTGCCTGCTGGGCCAAGCTTAGCTTAACCACAACACTCACATTAAGTTAGGAATTCTTCTGTTGCGTACTTAGTGTTGCAGCTTGAGTAGAGAGTTTAGTTCTTTCATTTTGTTTCTGTTTGCAGTTTGTTTAGCAAGTTGGAGCATTTATTTGATTTTATTTCTTTCATTGATTTTGGAGCAACCACAAGCCCTGTTTTCCTCAGCAGTTTTGCTTCCTTTGTTTGGGAATTTTTTTGTGTGTGTAATAAATAACTTTACCATACCAAAAAGAACTGGCTTGATGTTGCCTCCTTTAAACCAAACAGAGCTGGGATGTAAACCCATCTTATAAAATGTCAAAACCTGTATTGCATACTCATGGTGTTCACAAGTGTCCTGAAACACATACTGGGGAAAAACATCCAGCAAAAGCATTGTGGGGGAAAAAAAACTGCTTTATAGCTCAACACGCAGGCAAAAGTACCACCGGGTGTCCTAAAAACAAGCATTATTTTAAAGTGTGTCATCTTGTTTCTTCAAGTTTCAGAATCTAGCACATCGAGCCAAATAACCAAACCGGGTCATGAATGAGATCGACAGTCTGCCAGCGATGTCTTTTTCATTTGTATGTGATCCCAGTTTTGTTGTGACAGAAGAACACAGTTATATTCTCACCTCTCCGTCCTCCTCTTTCACCACATACTGAGCCACCTTGAACGAGCTCAGGTACTCGTTCATGTTCTGAATCTCTGTGTCTTCGGTGGCATCCTGGCTGCGGTCCAACAGCTTTGAGATGGCGTCATCATCGTAGTGAATCACGTTGCCTTCCTCACCATCTTTGTTGTCACCTGTTGATATGAAGCTCTTATTTAATAACTGACAGAAGCAGCACCATTTGAGCAGACAAAAATTATTTCAGTTTTGACCTACATATAAAGTCTTAGTCTGTGTTGCTTATTTTTTTGGAAACATGGATCATCAGGACTGTTTTAGCAGCTTACAAAGGGGAGTTGGTTTGTTCCCCCACACAAAATCCTTTCTAAATGTCATTTGTTTGGTATTATTCCATCTACCATCATGTCATCTACAGTTTAAAGATCAAGCAGAGGTTTGAAACTTTTCTGAAGCTTTTCTGTATTGAGTGCGGAGCAGCTACAACTGTTAAAAATGGTGCGTAGACATACCCATAGCTCGTGCTGCCTCCATTTCATCTTTAAATAGTTCTTCAGTGCCAAACTTAAGGATGTCGTCCAGTTCTTGTTTGGACATGGAGCCTGTTTTGGAGCCCAGGCCAGGTCGCACCACCAGGTGGGTCAGCATCATTTTCCTCTTCGCTACTTGTGTGATTCGCTCCTCCACTGAGCCCCGAGTCACGAAACGATAGATCATCACCTTCTTGTTCTGACCTATACGGTGAGCTCTGCTGAAGGCCTGGGGGAATAGTAGAATAGATCAGTCTTAATGTAATTAAAGAACAAACGCGACAAAAGCATACAAGCATCCATCACATATTCTGAGAGAAACCAGTACTTGGATGTCATTGTGAGGATTCCAGTCAGAGTCGTAGATGATGACAGTGTCTGCGCTGGCCAAGTTGATGCCGAGACCTCCGGCTCGTGTTGAAAGCAAGAAGCAGAACTGCTGCGCGCCTGGCGCTGTGGCACAAAACAAAGCAGAGCGTCGCTTTGTGTGTGCAAGAGTGTGTGAGTGAGTGGAAGCCAAGTGGAGGAAAACGTGCGATCACATAAACTCACAAATGGATTCTGGGGAAAAAAAGAAAAAAAAAACTCACCATTGAAGCGGTCAATGGCTTCCTGCCTCAGGCCTCCAGTAATACCACCATCAATGCGTTCATATTTGTACCCCTCGAACTCCAGAAAATCCTCAAGCAGATCCAGCATCTTTGTCATCTGTGAACAAGATGGTACTATAAGTTGTTCTGCAACAGTCACACAGACTGGACTTGTTAAAACTGCACTGTCACTTAAAATGATCTTTAAAAAGATCATATAACTGACATTGGCATTGAGACAGCTACAGTACAGATAGATTTAAGGATTTCGTGGTCACTGGTCTTGCACAGCCAGGCCAATCTGTGTCAGTGCTGCACAATGGTCTGGCTGCACCTCATTATCATTCTGCTAAAGGGGAAAACAGTTTGTAAGAGTATATTTTAACCAATCACAGTTATCTCAGGCATGCCAGGATGCAGCATTGGTGCTCCTGCAAAATAGTGAAGGGGAACTTGTCCGGTGACACATTTGCATGCAGAGTGACATCATAAAAAACACTTCTTCACCATAAGGTGGAAATGCTTTGTGGTCCTTAGCGGAACTTGCTATTTTTGCTGTCTAGGTTGCTAGCTCAGAGGTGACTATTGTTGTTTTCTGTAGCTAAGGGGATTTTGAAAACACAGCTAGTGGAAGGGGAAGAGAAAGCTGCTTGAAATGTGCACCAGAAATGGCAATATAGCTGTTATGTATATCCAGTGAGTTATGACTACATGTTCCCCAATCAGTGAAAACCATGGTTTTTAGCCAAGACACGATATTTCTTTTTGACTTTACCTGAGAGAAAATGAGAACTCTGTGTCCTTCATCTTTGAGTTTCTTCAGCATTTTCTGAAGCAGCGTCAGTTTTCCTGAGGACTTCACCAGTAGGTTGCCATCATACGAACCGTTGGGTAAAACAGGAGCCTCCTTCAAGACAAAAATCAAATCCGGGCATCAGCTGGAGAAATAATAGTTCAACAGTTTTTCTTTTAATATGTTCGAAATAAAGAATGAATGAAACAGTAATTTTGATTGATTGATTAAACCCAAGGAGCGTGCAAGGGCAATAATTTAGTAAGTGCAGGTTGATCTGAACAGCAGGTTTCATGGCATGTACTGAAACAAATGGACCAGACGGATGTGTGTCCGTACCACAGCAGCCACAGGGAACAGGTAGGGGTGGTTGCAGCACTTCTTCAGGTCCATCATAATGTTGAGCAGGGACACTTGGTTCCCTCCACCTTTGGAGTTCAGAGCTTCAAAATTTCGCGTCAAGATGAACTTGTAATATTTCCTGCAGGTCAGAGGTCAGAAGAGGAAAGGAGAGTGAAAATAACAATCAGTTACTTCCGATTTTTAATTTAAAACTGCGATACAGTTACAAGTTAGTGTCACCACGCAAAGGTAAATGATCTAGACTCCAGGGCTGCTGTATATGAAGTTAGAAAGAGCTAGAGAAGCCTGTAACTGTTTTCAGGTCCAAATTTTTATGTGACTGCAATTTTAATGATTTTCATGTTACTTTTAATCAGATAAAATAGACAGCAGTGGCATGCAGTCACAACTTTCTACTCCAAATACTTTTTCTATTATTCCAAATCTTACTTCTGCATGGGACTGAGCTCCACTCTGACAATCAGTTCTGTCTTAGCAGGCATGTTCTTGAAGACATCAACTTTCAGCCTCCTGAGCATGTGAGGACCGAGCAGGTCGTGGAGTTTCTTGATCTGGTCCTCTTTAGAGATGTCAGCAAACTCCTCCAGGAAGCCTTCCAGGTTACTGCCCAGAAGAAATAAATAATGAAATGAATTTACATCAGAGACTGGCACTTTTTGATCAGCCATCGATTTAATTCAAATAACACAAGATCCATCTGTCTATCTATCTATCTAAGGAATGTCAAACATCATGAAAAAAAAAGAAAAAAAAAGAAAAAAGGCAGGGGAATAAGAATGACAGGAAGAAAGCAGGACTTACTTGAAGCGCTCTGGGGTGAGGAAGTTAAGCAGGTGGAACAGCTCTTCCAGGTTGTTCTGAAGAGGAGTTCCAGTAAGCAGCAGCTTGTAGTAGATCTTATACCCATTGAGGATTCTGAAAAACTGGACAGCACATTGTGCAACACGATGAAATGACGTGCTAAGGCGAAGATGGCATACAAGGACACATGCACTGTAAAACTCCAACCTCTCTCCATCAAAATGACCTTAAAAGCATTTGTTATTTTACATCTGAATTTTAATTTCTTGTATTAAGCTTGTGGGCAAACATTTCTTAGTCATATCTATGTTTTTCTTTTGTTTCTCTGATAAAATAATAATAACACTACTTCTGGAAAAGATGGCATCTCACTGCTGGCAGTGATAAAGAGGCTTTTTTTTATTTTATTTTTTTTACCTTTGATTGATTGTTCTTCAGCCTGTGGGCCTCGTCTACCACCAGACAGGCCCAGGTGATGGAGCCCAGAATAGCTTGATCTATAGTGATCAGCTCATAAGATGTCAGCAGCACATGGAATTTGATAGGAGTGTCTTTCTGCAAGAGGGCAGAAGGAAGAACATCAAACAATTCAAGTGTGGGATCGAATGATGCAAAACATGATTAAGCACTTGACTTGTTCGCTATAAAACGCCTTGAAGTCTTCATTGTTCAGTGTCATGTACAACGTCAACCACCAGAACCTTATTCTTCTGTTATTTATGGGTTCAAAAAAACTAAGAAAAAAAAAGCATCTGAAAAACAGCATTTAACCTGGATAGGTATGGAGTAGCTGGATAAGTGCTGGAAGAGCTACGGTACCTTCATACGGAACACTTTGCGTCCTGATTTGACCGCGCTGTCCTCAAAGGTGAACTCATTCTCCCTGATGATCGCCCTGCTGTCTTTGTCTCCAGTGTACGTCACCACGTAGAAATCTGGAGCCCACATCTCGAATTCTCTCTCCCAGTTGATGATAGTAGAGAGGGGCGCACTCACCAAGAAAGGCCCCTTTGAATGACCCTGACAGAGAGGGGAAAGACGGGACTAAGCTCTTGCAGCACATCACAGAAAGAAGAAACACTGTTGGTTTTATCATTTGCTTTTCTGATCATTCAAGATGATTTAATCTTTAAGTCCACATTACCATTTATATTATGAGAACTGGTATTACTAGCATGTGCTTTTTTTTCATTGCACTCGGAGAACTAAAATGTGATCTTACCTCCTTGTACAGTGAGTAGAGGAACACTATTGTCTGCACTGTCTTTCCCAGGCCCATTTCGTCTGCCAGGATCGTATCTGTGCCCTGAGCCCAGGAGAACCTCAACCAGTTCAGGCCTTCCAGCTGGTATGGGTGCAGCGTTCCCCCAGTGGCATTGATGTACCATGGCTGGTGTTCAAATTTGATGGTCGGCTGGTAATGTGAAAATATGGTAGTGTCTTGTAGCGGTAACTTTGGTGAAATCAGATTATATGTATAGCAGAAGAACAAAAGTACAGCACATTTATCAATAAACTAGGATAATTGTGGCTTCACAGGGTTTTTTTTTTTTAGGATATTTACTATAGAAAGATCCTGCAGCAAGCAGCTCATAACAGTACAGTTTGAGAAGCATATATTTAAAGCAAATTATGGGACTTCTGTCACTTAAGTGCATCTGAATATCCTAACTTACGTCTATGATGGGAGCATCAGGAGGGACCTCCCTCTTTGCATGGTCGTCTTTGAGTTTCTTTCCTTTCCTCACCACAAGGGGGCGTTGATCCTCCCCTAAAATTTGCTCTCTAACAAAAAAAAAGAATTTGCAGCAGCAATTTTATATGATGACAAATGTCTCAAACAAGGGCATCACAGACTGAGAGCAGGGCAGAAAGGAAGCAGCAGTAAATGTAGACATATGGCTTTGTTTATTTTTGTGTGCAGTGGACTTATTTTATGCATTCTCACTGTCATCCTCACAGCATTAGAATTAGCTTTACGTGGGGGGAAGGAGGTAAAAATGCTGATAACCAACCTGTGGTCCCAGTAAGAGGCTTTATGGTTGTCATATTCTGGGACATCAAAATCATCCACCTCCCAGGTGCACTGGTCGTACGGTAGATCTCTCCACTTGATCAGGTAGTGCACGTCACCATCTTTATCGAAACTACAGAGAAGAATAAGCATAGACAGAAACAGAGGTTTAACATACTGACCAGTAATCAGACACTGAAAAAGGAATTTGTTTTTTTCCTTTTTACATTTGTTAATGGGATATGTAAAATCATATGAAACATATTTTTTGTTTTTATTGTCATTTAAGTTTGACACAGATATGCACAGAAATTTTAGTATATACATAGAAAAAAAGATATTGGCTGTACATATGACAAGTGGCAGGCTGCAAAACAGAACTGAAAAGTCTAGAAAAATATCAAAAAATGCTGCATGTCACTTGAAAATGTAACAAAAATCAGATTTTAACCACCAAGTATCTTACATTTTAGTGCTGCACTATGAAGAATAATCTCAATTCATAAAGCAAGATACAAAAGTAAGCAAAATCAAGATGACAGCAAGAATAAACCATCCTAGACTCAAAGCAGCAGCTTCACATTGAAAATTTCAGGCCTATAAAATGTCTGCTATTTTAAAGATGTCAGTGTGAGAGTTTGTGTAACTGTGAGCGGCCACCTGTGGTTGAGTATCCGGTGGATAACCATCCACTCTGGTTTAATGCCGTAGCGGTAGAAGCGCTCCTCCATCACGGCATACTGGGGGTCTTTGCTCTTCCTCTTCTCGCTGTTGAGCTCTTCCTCTCCGGAGCCGTAGTCGTACGGCGGAGGTTCGTCCATGTCATTCTTCCGCTGGTAGTTCCGATACATGACCGTGTGGTATAGCTCCAGCTGCACAAGGAAGCACAGCAACACTTTCTGGTTAGTTTCAATCAAGTGCCACCTTGGGTGAAGGGTCTTTTTTTTCTTGTAAAAAGGAAAAAAAAAATGCAATGCATTATCAATCTACGCCTTTGAGACTAATTTAATTAAGCACACAAAGTTCCAGAATTGATTTAATGAAGCGAAGGTGGCTACAAAATAAATTAAGAAAGCTGTCGTGTCTGTTAAGAAACAAGACTCCTCCATGGTCAAAACTGAAAAAAAGCTAATTGTTCTTTCCTCACCAAATTAGATATCAGTTAGGTTGGAGTGCCCTGAATTGCTTCCTAATTGTGATTGCAATTTGGATGGTTTGACAGGTGAGAAAATGTGCACATACCTGTGAAGACTGAAAACAAAAATGGCTAAAGGAGCACACATTCTCGTTCTATATTAAACCGTAAAAGATGGTCCAGTAAAATAGTCTCTTTTAATGAAGAGGAAGCATACTTGCTGTGGCCAAAGAGAGCAGAAATGTTAATTTGAGATTGGACCTACTTCTAGTGTCTCACCTGCAGTTCGCTGACCCAGGAGCAGTGCCAGTATGAAAGGCCAGCCCACTTTACAAAGAACTCCCTCTCTGGGTGGCCCTTCAGCGGGGGCTTGGTCAGCGGATCGCTTGGCTTGCCGTCGGGGCCTGCAGGCAGTTCAGCCGGCAGCGGGGGTTCTCCCCACGTCCAGTGCAGAATCTTTTGTACTTTACCTTTGAGGGGAGGGCACTGATAAAAGAGGAGGGTGCTGTCATACATAAAGTTATTCTGGGCTGGTGACGAAGCAACAGTATCTTTGTAGAAATATTAATACATTATTAGGGAGAGTATCTATAACTTAAACAGTTAAATAGGACAGCCAAAACTGAACAAACTTCACCAGGTCAAAAGACTAAAGCTGAGGTAGGCAGTAATTTTTTTTTTTTGCATCAATGGTCAAAAATTCCATAATTACATGTCAGAATAAGGTACTATTAGACTACTTTCTCTTTGTTCTGTTTTCAGGGTTTAGAAAATCTAGCCTGTGAGGGCAGACTTTACAGGTCTTTTCAAACATTATTCCTATTGGTAGTTCTACATATGCAAATGCATGTGCACATCCCTTCAGATGGTGCAAAATCTGATTCATGTAAGAAAAGTCATTATTTTAGCGAACAGTTTAGACAAAAGCCTTACGATCAAACTTGTTTTGTTTGTGTATATGAAGGACATGACTATGTTTGTCTGTTCTCAGGACAGAAAGGGAAGAGCTGCTGCAAGGAGAGCTTCTGGTGCTCTTCTTGTGTTTTCCATATTTCTGCATACCCCAGCTTTAATCCTCTGGTTAAATAGGCCTTCTCACCACCTCGTAACTTCGCTCCTCCTAATACTTAATTAGATTCATTGATTTATTAGAGACACTACAAATGATGCAAATGTGTCAGATTTTAATTTGCAGTCGCTCTGCAGCTTGATGTTACACATCAAAATAAAAAGGGAAACACAAAAGAACATGAAAACATACTTGGTATTATGAAATAAACTGCTCACTAGCTATTATCTCTCTTTTCACAATTTAATCCTTAGCCTGAATTTTGATACAAAAAATAAGGTACTCTTTTTCAAGGTGACACTCAAAGTGTTTAACTAATTTTGAATGTGTTGATTATAAAAAAGAGAAGGAAAATGAACACTTGCAAAGCAACAATAGAGGAGTTGATGTGTCAGGAATAATTCAAATATTGGGCAGAGAGCATTTAGTGAAAAGTAAAAGCACTATACAGTATAGTAGCAGGATTTAGTTTTTCTTAATCCCAGCAACAAAAGACTAAATTCAATGTTATAAACTACTACAAGGGAAAATGTAAAGATGAGTGAGTTAAACTACATATAGTTTACTAATGCACACATATACAATTGAACTAGTTTTCTGAGATCAGCTCACCATGCAGCGAGGACACAACCACTCCCCGTTCGGTATCTCGGGAAGTGGCGGGTTGAGGCAGTGGATGTGGTAGGATGATGGGCAGGTGTCACAGCACAGAAGCTCTCCTCCGTCTTTACACACTCTGCAAAACTCCATGTGGTCATCCTCCTCCTCGCCTGCAGCCTCCTCCTCATCCTCCTCCTCGTCTTTGGCCTCCCACTGGATCCCTTCCTTCTCCTGTTGGCATGAGCATGTAAAGCTGAGCCTTGTTGCTTCATAAGATACACTGTATTATATATACTGATTATTTTAAAAGTGTTGTCTTTCTATAAACACAGTCATGTAACATAAGGGGTTACTGACACTAAAACGGCTGCATGAGCAGAGCTTTGTTGTCTTGACTGATTTAGCAATCATGCACTATAGAGAAAATCATAAAAGGCACATTCTGATGCAGCAACTTGACTGATTTTATGCACACTACGCACAAGTACTAAACTGATAAAGAGACACACACTACAGCACAAAAGCCATTTTAGTCAAGAACTGTCAGCAGGTACTAGATCAGTGATTCCCAGGGTGGGGAGAAGAACCTCCCAAAGGGCCACAGCGTCTTTAACCTTTGTTCTTTGTTTTTATTCTTATATAGCTTTGCCTGTTCTTGGCTTTAAAATGACTAGAATGAATTTTAACTACTAGGTATCAGCTTTATTGAGCACGAATCTCAGCTCGATCCTTTTTCTATGTCCGCTGTCACACATTGACATCAAGAGAGAGCACAACTTCTTTTGATGTGATTTGCAGTTGGCAAACCATCTTCAAGGTGCGTTAACGTGACCTACCAGAGTAGAGTGTGGAAGAAGAGTGGAATTAGTGGTGGGACACAGGTAAAATGTCTGCAGTTTTGACATATTTTAAACTGTAAACAGTTCCTTGTAATACCTGCAATCTATGTGATCATCTATGTAACATTAAGAAACAGATGGATTGGAGAATCACACTTCTTGATGCATTGCAGGTCTATTAAGTTGTCAAGCATATGTATTGGAGGGCTGCAAAGTGGCGCAGTTGGTAGCACTGTTGCCTCGCAGCAAGAAGGTCGCCACCCGGTGAGGATCTTTCTACATGGAGTTTGCATGTTCTCCCCGTGCAGCGTGGGTTCTCTCCGGGTTCTCCGGCTTCCTCCCACAGTCCAAAAACATGTTGAGGTTAATTGGTGATTCTAAATTGTCCGTAGGTGTGAATGTGAGTGTGCTTGGTTGTCTGTCTCTAAGTGTAGCCCTGTGATAGACTGGTGACCTGTCCAGGGTGTCCCCTGCCTTCACACGAACGCACAGGAAAAACACTCCAGCCCCCCCGCGACCCTAATGAGGATTAAGCGGTGTATAGAAAATGGATGTACTGGATTCATTTTAAGAAGTCTAATGTACTTCAAGTGTGTATTATCTTGTAAAATAGTATCAGATTGGGACTCAGCAACTTTCTCAAATGTTTAAATAATAAAACTGGCATATTTTCACGCAATCCCAAATCTTCCACCAAGGCTGGCTTGCAATTTTAACAAAAGTGGACCACACCATAAGTTAACCTGTTCTTCCTTTGCCCCTGCTCCTAATCTCCAAACAGACAAACAGCAGTAACTGGTAACTGTCGCAAGTTCTGCCTACTTAATGACCATAGCATCAGACTCCAAGACAACCAAGGTATCACCAAAAAAGCCTCATGAATTGGCCCTTAAGCAGTCAAAATATGGCTAAAATGTGCATAAAACTCCATAAACACACCACACACTGAAACACATCTACTCACACAGTGTGGACAGCTCCATTTTCCCTCAGGGGCCTTCTCCAGCTCGGGGTCCAGACAGACCAGGTGGTAGGCTCTGGGACAGGTGTCACACAGGATGATCTCTCCACCCTGCTGGCAAACCTCGCAGTAGTCCTGGTGGTCTGTCTCGTAGCCATCGCCGTCCTCCTCTGGAGAAGATGAAGGAATAATTAAACATGTGCAGTCCACACATCCGGAGAGTCACTTTAATGCAGCTACCAACAGTATAAGATTTGCAGTATTTACACATTATCACGAGTGGCCTCTAAATGTGAATAAGAATCCGTGGTTGTGAGGGCAATAGCTGCTGCGAAACACCATCTGTCTTCAGAAAGCTTTCCCAAAATAAATAAAGCTTAAAGAAATAAATTTTAATTTCCTCGTTACCCATAATCAAACAGTTGGGTTCTGGGGGATTTCAATGGGATTTTGGAGGGAAAACCACACCACAGAGTATGGCAAGAGAAGACAGTAAACATACTTTTCCTTTTTTTCCGCCCACGTCGGGCCTTTTTCTTGGTGGCGGCCCCCGAGGTATCAGAAAGCACAGAGGCACTGTGGATGCTGATGTCATCAAAGTCTGACTCCTCCAGGAAGTCCTCCTCACTCTGGAAAAGCAAACACACAAACTAAAGAGCACAGAGCTACACAAAGAATTAAAATAAACCAACTTTCACAGAAAGCACAGCAAACAGCCTGGTCACTTTGATGTCATTGAAAATACACAGTGGAGAAGCTGAAAGGGTGAATGAGCTGAAGGAAAACAGTTCTGGAAAATAAGAAGACATACTGAGGATGCTTTCTTCTTCTTCCCACTTTGGCCCGACTTTGATTTGGTCTTTTTCGGCTTGGGTTTCTTTTTCACTTCTTTCACAGTCTTGCTTTTCTTTCTAACTCCTGGTCCTGCGACATACAGATCCACACATCAGATGTGTTAACCGAGCAGCATTCTTTCTATTATTTCCTAAAAATATGTGTTTTGCCACAGTTCACCAGGCCTTACCCTTTCCCTCTTTGGTTTTGGCTTTTTTGATTGGCCCTAGCGGAGAGCTCAGCTGGCTGCTGCTGACAGACGTTGGCTGTGCCACGGTAACCGTTTCCACGGCAGCAGCCACAGCGGCGGCCACAGCGGTGGCAGATGCGCCTTTGAACGGGTTATTGGCACTGAACTCTCGCCACTTGGCCCCCAACACTGTCATCATCTTAGACATGGGAATCTTCGGGTTCTTCTTGGCAATGAGAGGCCTGAGAAAAACCAGGGGGGAGAGCAGAAACAACGGCAGCTTTATTATGTCACACTTCATTCTTGCTGATATAATTTCTACTTCCTTCTGCACTGGAGGGAACTGGGTCTTGATTTGCTGACACTCCACTGCCCCTTAAGTTTTGTTCTCCCTGCTTTGCTGTGTGTATGTCATGTTTGTGATTTGTCAGGCAACAGCTTGAGGTTTGGCATGCTGGCCTGTGAAAGATAGTGGGTCAGAGCACTGAGTCCCAGAGCCTCCCGGCTGTCACAAGCATCCAGTAAGCAGCTGACTACACACAGGGGGCACTGCAGGAGCTCATGCTCCACTTTGTCAGAGCAGAGGCTTAGCCGAGCCAGACAGCCCCAGGTGAGACAGACTCTTTATACCAACAGCCGAGCTTTCTAGCTCAAACAAAAAGAGCAGTGTTTGCTCGTCACACCACACTCTTGTCTCGCTGTGGAGTTTTGCTGGAAGACTCTCGGCGAGGGACTCCGACAATCCAGAAAAACTGAAACAGAACAAAGCACTTGAACATAGGAAGATAATCCAGACACAAAATTAGATGCTTGCCTGAGGAACTGGCTGAAAGCCTTGTAGTTAGTGATGGTTTTATAGTCGTCTTCGGTGAAGCCATACTGAACGTCTTCAAGACCCCATTCATGCATCAACTGACCGGATGATTTGGGCTCCTGGAGGCAAATAGATGAGAAAGATCAAGACACATATAATAAATGGTGTTTAATGAATAAATTATTTCACATAAAGCCCTTTATCACCTACCCAACCTCTTTATTCTTAGGGACTTTGCAAAGGTTTATCGCGCTGTTGAACTGTGAGATTGTTCAGCTAATTAGGGAGATAATCCAGGTAGGGAGACATCATGGTTTAAGTCTACTTTGCTACGAACTGTCCCTGATTTATTTTGAAAAACCAAAAACCTAGAATTCATATTGTGAAACTTTCATAAGAATTTGGGAAAGTCCTATTTGAGAAAGTTAACCTGGAACATTCTCACTGACTAATTCTACCATGCAGTCTAATGAGTTCAAATCTTAAAGGTGGAGTACGCCATTCCACTCCAATACTTTATGTCAGATGCACTGAGTGTCTCCTCATCATCTGCCAGCAAACAAAGTGGCTCACTTCATACAAAGCCATTCTAGCCAACCAATAAAAGGCGTCTTTCTTGCTTGTGCACAGGACAGCCCTGTGAATCCCTACACATTTCATTAGTAAAGGATAGACAGACCACCAGGACCACCAAGAATGTCATCCTTTGCTGGCACGTTGACTGGATTGGGACCTCAAAACTTGCACATCAATCTCAGTAGCATGACTGCATGGGTGCTACCTCTTCCTCAGCCGTGATCAGGATGGTGTGTGATGCTGGCTAACATGCGCCCAACCAGTAAAAAACATTCTAAACAACAAACTATGGCTAGTTTTTACTCCATTTTGTTTTGGATGCTGTTTTCTGTTCTTAGATTTTGATCACTTGATTGTATTTTATACCATAATATAATGTTTTTTTGTTTGTTTGCTTTTTTGCTTCAGCAATGGGAAAGAGCCTGTATAAGGAATGAACGTTTTTATTTCAACTAGCTAGCCAAGTTGGTAGTGTTGTTGCCATGGCAATGTGCATCTATGATTTTAGGGAGCAAAGCTTGTTAAGGAACATTAAAGGATGGGGTGCAAACTTTGTCAGGAATGGTTTACTCTACCTTGAAGATTAAACTTGTCCTAAGCTTTGTGATCATTGTGTTTCTGTTTTGCTGGCTGCCTTTCTGTAAAATGTCCTTATGGTTCATGAAAAATAATCTTAAAATTGAATTATTGATAGGCAATCAATAAATAGATGATTATTTATCATAAATGTAAACTGAACTAAAACTAAGAAAAAATCTGAGAATTGTACCCACATGTAAGCCTTTCATTCAACCCAGTAGACAACAAGATATAGTCTGTGTCAGCGTTGCAAACCCCTGACTTACCTTCATGTTACCATCATCATCATCATCCTCATCATCATCCTCATCTCTCTTCTTCTTCCTGGGCTTTTTCTCTTTCTTCTCCTTGGGTTTCTTCTTCTTCTTTTTGGTGGGCCCGTAGGTGCTGCTCTCGCTCTCAGAGCCGATTTCTGGACGTTCCCGTTCCTCCTCCACCTCCGAGGTCTCCTCCAGGTCGCTGTCGACTCTTGCCTGGATCCCTCCCTGCACAAAACAAGACCCTCTATTTGTTAACAGGGCGGAGGTTAACATGGTGTTAACCAACCTCTCTCATTCTACAGCAGATAAAAATGTGTGACTTCAAAGGCATCTATGTCTTTACTGAATGAAAACTTCACTCAAGCCACTTTTTTTTTAACATAGCATTCCTTATTCCTTTTTGTAGTACAGAGCTGCTGCCAAACAGCTATTTTTAAAAATGTAAACAAGTAGAATCTGGCTTTGGATCTTGCTTCAGCTTTCTACCTCAGGGCGCGACTGTGACTGACTAAAGCTAGCATCAAAGCCAGATTCCCGGGTCACAACTAGATCCCACGTCTGAATTTCACTAATAGCATGACAAAGGAAATCTATCTCCAGTTAAGAACTATCTTCTGAGACCCAATTTCACATCTAGTGATAAAAAGGGGTGGGGGGGGGAATAATTAAAATATGAAACTTGATAGGGCAAATAAGCATGGCATTAATTTTGCCAAGGTTCAGGATTAGAGCTCCCACAGAGGCCACCCACACTAAAAACATATGCTGTCAGTGTACTATAAAGTACTCCGGATAAAAGCTTCTACTTGATGGCATTTGCATAAATTAAATTACATCATTTCAAAGTGTCACTGCTTTGCTAAAATGATAATTCGTCTGCCTGCGACGAAATATATAAGTTACTACGAGCCGGTTAGGAGTGAGCGGATGAGGAGTCAAGTCAAATTCACGTTCACCTTTTGACAATAAACTAAAAACCAAGAAACAGACAGCGCAGCCAATCACAGCTCAGAGCCGATCTGTAGACTGAGCTGCATCCTGCCTGTTTAATACGAGACATCTGGAAGGCTATATGGATTTAACAGTTAACAGGTGTTGTTTGTGTGATCAGGAGTGTTGCATATGAACAAATTCAGTGGTGGTTCATGCTTGTGTGTGTGTGTGTGTGTGTGTGTGTGTGTGTGTGTGTGTGTGTGTGTGTGTAAGAGAGAGGGAGAGGGAAGCGTGTCTGCTGTTTCTCTCGTTATGCACCTCTCACCTAATTACTTGTGCTTTTGTGTGCAGCAGGTGTGTGCAAGTGTGCATATAAATTATTATTTGTGCATGTGTTTCCGAACGGGTGTGTTCCTCTCCTCTGATGTAAACATGCATATTTGGTGGCATTCCGTGTGTTTAAATGCGTGTCTGAGCGTGTGCACGATTCTCTAAAACCTCTCTTTTGTTAGGGTTTCTTTTCGCGAAAAGACGTACGACATATGTCTTTCGGCGAGTGAACATGTGTGTGCACATGCAGTGGAGTAAAATTAGTGCACAGCAGCTTTGTGCTCTGCTCGCTGCCTGTTGCTCAGCAGGCCTGCGTGGCTCCATAGAGAGACTTGCAGGCGTTTTGCTCTGTAGCGCAGTGGAAAGGCTCACGTTGCCGCAGCGCCCGCCAACCCTACCAGCAGCCTGGCTGTGTTGCCATGGCGACCAAATTTGAGCAGTGTCTGGCTCTAGCTCTCTCTCTCTCTCTCTCCTCCGAGTTTTCTGTCTCTTTCTCACAGTCCTCCCCCCCTCCTCCTCCTCCTCCTCCTACACCCTTCCTCTTCCTTTCCTCCTCCTCTCACTTTCTCTCCTTCACATCTCAGAGCTCCCCTCCCTCACCCCTCCACCCCATTATTTTCTCTCTCTCACTCTATCTCTTAACTTCTCCCCCTTTCTTTTCTTTCCTCTCTCACTCTTTCTTTCTATCCTGCTACTCACTCTCTCCCCCCCCCCCACCTCACCTCACAACACACACACGCGCTACATCTCAGTGGCAGCCAATGGAACGGCGCCATCCAATCAGACACGTTTGCATAACGAGCTTGTTATGCAGAGGCCTGTGGTTGCAGAGCCGGTGCTCCAGCACCCGTCTAGACAAATCTCATTTATGCATAAGAAGAAGGAGAGAGAGAGAGAAAAAGAGAGAGTAAATTGAAGATTGTGGATGGGGGATGGGGTTGGAGATGGAGATGGAGAAGGGAAAAAAAAAAAAGCAAAGAAGCAGAACCACTATTGACAGCAACTGCAAAGATGAGGTGGAGCTGTGCAACAACCTCGTGGCAGCCCAGAGTTCAATGTTAAACACACATCATCAGAAGCAAAGAGGACAAAACAGCACACTAACAAAGAGGGTGTCTCTACTTTGAGAGGGAAGAAAATCAGATAATCGCTGATAACGTAATCAAATTAGATGCTTCCTCATAATGGTTCTGCCTTAGGGAGATTGCAGTGGACGCCACAGAAAATATCAAATGAGCAAAGAAGTGGATATTCAATAAAATCTAGTTCAACAAGAATACTGCTGTAGAAAAAAAAAAAAAACCTCTTTATGGTTCCAAAACATGGCCTCTTCTTTTCCTTTTTTCTACAAAAATCAGCAACACCTCTTTGTTGACTCACAATCCCAGAGAGGATATTGAAGTTATAAAAACAAGACAGAGGCTCATCTCACACCAACGATATTTCAGCAAAATGTTAAAGCGACAAGCATCTGTCTCGCAGCTTCGCGGAGGTTTAATTGTGGTCAAACTGCAACCTTTTAGTTTCCCAATAAAATTGACTGCTTTCTATTATTTTCAGATTTCCTTGATTTAACAGATATTTTGTTAAAAAGGACACAGGATCAACATTCTTTCTTTCTTTAACTGGAAATTAAGAGAAGGAAATACAATACATCCCTCCCTGGCTACCGTTCCTCCCGCCGGTCGCTGCGACCTCAGACTGGGATGTGCCGCTGACAGTGTCTGACCCCAATTGACTTCTGGCCCCTGTCTGACACCAACCTTTGGGGAGTGATTGGAAGTGAATTACAGCACCAGCGGTTCCTCAGTGGGAGAGCAAGGGAGAAGGAAAAAATAGGGAGGAAAGAATAGGAAAGAAAGAAAGAAAGAAAGAAAGAAAGAAAGAAAGAAAGAAAGAAAGAAAGAAAGAAAGAAAGAAAGAAAGAAGGAAAATGCAGCAGTATCACGATCAAGGCAAAGCGAGGTGATGCATGTGAGAGACAAGAGGAGATGGAGGAAAAAGGAGAACACAGAGTCAGTGTGTGAGGGAGAGTGTCAGAGGGAGTCCCCCCCTCCTCCTCATTAGCTCACTGAGACCCTGAGCTCAGTGTTTACCACAAGCAGCCAAAGGGCCGGGTGGCAGTCTGGCCAGCCAAGCTCCTCACAGCACTGCTGGCATCTCCAGCCAGCAGAGGGGAACATCCTGGCTGTGCCACTGACACTGCTAAAGCCATGGCCAACACAGGCACAGAAAGCACTGGGAATACAGTGAATTCCTGTAATTACAGAATAAAAAAAAATATTGCTCATAGCTTCGAGGTTTGGCAATTTTTTAAGAACAGTGAAGGTAGATGAAGCTTTTGCTGCAGCGTAAGAGATGACCTCATGAGATGCTGACCCATTAACGCTGCACTAATCAATATCATGTAGTAATGGTGGATCGAATGCATGAGCACTGTAATATAAAAGGTTCTAAACTGTCAAATGAATTATCATCCAAACATCCTGTGTAGCTGTATAAAGATTTAACTCTTGCTAGTGTTTTGTTTTTCCAGTGTTGAAACAGATTCTGAAAGTAATAATTTATTTTTTGCTGCCACATCCTTGTTTTGTGTGGAAAGACTAGTCACTTTACCTTACGGCAGCAAACAATGGTACCACCTTCTGATAAGTCACTCTTTATTAAGGGTAATTAAAATTGTAGTTATTTATCAATGTGTCATAGACCATTTTAAAGAAATTAATAAGAACAACTTTAGGGTTGCCAGAAGTCTCCGTTCCAGCAGGCTCAAGAACAGCTTCTTCCCTTCAGCTGTCACCTGACTGAGCTCTGCACCAGCTGTGTTCATTCTGTCCCTACTGTAACATACTGCATATAATGCACTTTACTGCTACGTTTGCACTTCTGGTTAGATGCTCAACTGCATTTCATTGTCTTGGTACTTGTGCATGACAGTAAAGTTGAATCAAAACGTTCTGATAACTCACTCTTTATAAATGGACAATTACAAGTCATCAGTCACTTATTTATGTGTTATAGACCATTGTTAAGCCAATAATGAGAAGATGTTTTGTGGTGCTAGTTTATGGAAAGTCCTGTTCCAGCCACATGGTTACTTCATCTTTTTAGCTTTTCAAATCAGCAGGAAGACCAGTTCAAAACTCATTCATAAACATTTACAGCTGCTTTATAATAGTCTGTAGTTATCATTGTAATTATCATGCTAAATGGAAAGTATTAATAGAGAAGACTCAGTAAGTCACTATTTATTAACGGCTTAAAAGCAGGAATTAATGACTTAATTACTGGATCATAAATAGTTTACTGATGCTTCATATATGATTTAATAAGAATTAAATCTTCAGTTCAGAATCAACTTTATGACATTTCTGTTCCACTTTTGTAACTTGTGGCCAAAGCTGAACTGTTTAGCAAAACCAGTGTAGGTTCACTTTAAAAGCTGGATTAAAATCACCATAACACATTAATGTTGAGAACAAATCGCACCTCAGACCTGTTGTCTAAATGTTGGAGACTAAAGGCTAGAGAAGCTTAGCTGTCAAAACCACTCTGTCATAGCTCCGACTCCCACTGCTAGCTTGGCACAAATGCTGTGCTTCTGACCTACAGTCCCTGCCATCAGCACCAGCACCACAGGCACAAATCTACACTCTAAACTGGCACTTGGTGCCCACAGCTTACACTGGCATCAACGGTGACACCGCTGCCAATCTCCCCTAAGCCTGAGACAGTCCACTGCTTCTCATTTAGATTACAGAGGCAGTCCAGCAGCCAAAGCACACCTTTGATCCAATTGCAGAGACATCAAAAGAGCGACGGTTTGAGAAACAGCGAACGCCGAGTACAGCTTGGGCCAAAATGCCTGCCAAGCTGTTGTGTCCGAGGTCATGACAGACGGTGCTGAGCGTGAATTTACACCTTACCTCTTTTTTCCTCCTCTTAACTTTGGGCATTTTCCCCTCTTTCATCTTTTTGGGCTTCTTCTTCTTTTGTTGTTTGAGGGAGTCATCATCAGAGAAGAAGCTGTCGAGGGGCGTGAGGGGAACGGTGTTGCGCTCACCTTCATCATCCTCATCTGGACACAGAAATAAACACATTACCCGTTTGGAAATATGATGAAATACACTGCACACAGAGTACTTAGAGTAAAACATTAGAAATTTTGGCTGATACTGTTGAGTTGGTGATTTTACAGATAATTCAGCTTGCAATAAACTTATATTGATGAATGCCCTTTGGCTTGTACACTGTACTGCAGAATTTATTTGTGGATTTTGTTCATTTAAAAAATTACCAACACTTACAGCATTTAAAAAATGATGATTTGCATTTTTTCTCTGATTTTGCGTCAATAAAATTAAGCATCTTTGGATTTTAACGTAGATATAGCAAGTGATGAAGACAAGACCTAGATCTCTGCAGGAATAGAATTTTTGTCAAATTTCACTGTAAAACCTATCAATGACAAATAATAATCAATGATGAAAATAATCGTTAGTTACGGGCCTAGTGTATAGTCAAAGCACAGCGCAGTGAAAAAGTCAGTTAGCCTGTATAAAAATAAAACCGATGAATCAACGTCAGACCAACAGGAGCACTTGGCAAAACAAACCTCATAATCACACATCATTGAGTGTGGATCAACTTTACCCATCAAAACACAAATAAATGGAGTGCCTGCCCTGCCGCTAAATGGGAACTCCCTGGAGGACCACTGAGGTATACTGAGCATATCTTCTGCCTTTAATGCTTGCTGGGACTAAAGCGACCTGCTGCGGGTTGTCAGCTGTACTGTCTCAAAGCTGCTGTGTACAAACGTGCTGACTGCTGAGCGCAGCAGACTTCACTGATGCCACAGTGGGTCACAGAGGAGTAAGTAAGGGAGAGAGGCAGTCCCAAACAATGCATCACTATAAAGAGACACGCAGAGAAACACACACAGGATGCAACCGCCCTGTAAAGGTCGATCTGATCTCATTCTCACTCTGTCTGCGACTGTCTTTCTGTCTCTTCCAGTCTATCTATCTGCATGTCTCCCTTCTCTCTGCGTCTCACAGACAGACTAGAGGGCATGAAATATGCAGCACATGTATCAGAGTCAATCTGCCAACACTAGCCCTGCAGTCTACCACTCCCCTGGGTAGCTGGAGTGAGAGATTGGGGAGGAGGGATTCCTGTGTAGTAGACACACAAACCTCAGCAACCACTTATCCTCTATTTAGCAAAGCTAACAGGAGGTACTCAGCACACGCACATACAGTACACTGATTTCAAAGCTTTAATCAGAGGCAACGTCAAGCTCATTTTGCTACCCCTGACGACTAGATAAAATGTGTCACCCCTTTTTTAGTGCTAACTGGGGGTAGCTTGGGATTTACGTGACAAACAGCTCACAATAGAAGTGCTGAATGACATGATTTAAAACTGGGATTAATTACTTTAATATCTATCTTTTATCTTCATTGCTTTGCCAGCACATTGGGGTTTAATTTTTGTCTCCCTTTCACACAGATTCACGCGTTTCCCTTGACTTTATTTCTCTCTTTCTAAATAAAGCCTGCAGTTTATGCATTCAGTATCTCAAACAGGGAGCTCTTTTATGTTTCAGATGTACGTTAGCCGCCTGCTAGGCAAGTCATGATGGCAGCACAGTGAGCCTCACATCTCTCTTCGATGCACAGATGATGACACGGCTCAGATGCAGATGGAAACGGCTTTGGATTACACAAAGCGTGCAGTCCGTCACTCTGCCGTCCTTGTTTTTTGGGGGCTTTTTTTTCTCTATGAGAGAACAATGAATGACAGGCTGACCACACATCACTGATTAGATACACCAGATGATGCCAGACTGTGTGTCCCTTGCTCTGCTTCCTGTACAATAAATCAATCAAACTTGACAGCGGTGATGCAGTGTTAGGGTTTAAATGATTCGATCATAAGCACCTAATTCACTTTGAGCAGTACTTTTTAACCAAGCTAGTGCCAAGGCTCTAGGAATGACATTGACAGTCTGTTGGTTGGTTGTAGACTAAAAATCCCCAACAATTCCTGAAGGGATTACTGAAAAATTCATTACAGACATTCATTGTCTCTAAAGGTTGAACCCTTCTGACTCTGAGGATCTTATTGCTCTAGCACCACTAATCAGAAATATCTCTTAAAAAAAAAAAAAAATACTGGCTTGATTGCTATTAAATACGTACATTCATGTCTCCATAAATTCAACTGTAAAAGTAACACTGCTTCTGCTCATTTTTTTAGTTGTTGCAAAAATGTGATTTATGGCAAAATATTGTGAACTGTACTGCAATAGAGCCTCACAGGGCTGATAAAAAAATAGCTGTAAAAACTCAAACAAAAATATTGAGCAAATGATCTCTCAGTCATATATCTTTTTGTATAAGTGGAGTGGAAAAAAAATGTTCGTGCTCAACACCTGCATTGCTTTATAATCTGAACCCTGCCTACAGTAAATGGCCTGTGAAGTCCCCGTGGGAAAAGCCATCAGGGGAAAAATATTCTTTATGCTTGGTGAGTGGACCAGGCAGTGCCAGGTGTTGGAAGGGAGGGGAGGGTGCTCAGTCATGTGACACATGGAGGTCTGGCACCAGATTCTGTTTGAAAGATGACCAAAGCTCCACTTGGCAAACAAACCTTCTGTAAAAATGTGGACGGATGGCACAGACACAGCTCTGACCTTCCTGCAAGGGCTTGGCCACCGGACTGACCCATTAGAGGGGAGATTCATGAGCGACTCCCAAGTGAGGAAGCGAGAGTTTACAGGAAAGCACATTAGACCTTTCTCTGTTGGCCCCTGTGTGGAAGTACCCACTTAATGTTGCCCGGCACTGCTTCCCACAAAGCAGGAAAGACAGGGCCAAAGGGTTTCCTTTCGTCATTGATTAGGTGCTTATAGCTCAGGCTTCCAGTGCCTTAAGACAAAGACGTCAATGGACTATTATTAGAAAACGTAACTGTCAGTGTGACGGAAGGATAGAGCTTAAAGAGCATCATTAAAACCATATCTATTATAAGTTCATAATATAATGCAGATGTAAAAGAGACTGTAATGCCAGGCTGCTCAGCTGCAAATAAAAAAAATTGAAAAAACGCATCTTTTATGCTCCGGCGACGTGCACGCGCAGCAGGAAAAAATTGTGTCAACTTTCACAGTGAGGGATCCAAAAATAGACCCCTTTCCAATTGGGGATAACATTTGTAGGAACACAAAAGCCCAAGATAATCTTTCAATTTTAGGGAAGAACAAAGCAATTAAAACAGAAAACACAATGGAACAATCTGTGACAGTGTAAGCACCCAGAGTGAAACAAAGGGACTTAGGACTCTTTATGTGCCACAACAAATACAGGCTGTGATAGGATAACATTTAGGGGGTCTGGAGGCCCCATAGGATGGGCTTCCACATTGTTGCGTTTTAATTGCACTGAAGCATCTTGATGCCGGGAAAAAGTCTGACCTGGATTCCTGACTTTGTCTGTCACTTTGAGGCCTCTAGATGAGGTCATAAACTGTCTGTAAATTGCTTCCTGTATCAGCAGCATAACAATGGATTTGCATCATTTAATCACAGCCAGCGATCTGATAAGAAAATCAGACCTACGGAATAGCGTGAATAATGCTCGTATATCAGGAAGAGGCTTCGTTTAGACACAAAAAATATAATCAGTCTGATTTTCGATATGTTTATCTGTAAGTGTGTCATCATTACAGATGGTAGTTCTATAGAGTCCCTTTGGTCTCTTTTCTTTATCGCCAACAACATAAAAACATAAAATTACATCAAGACAGTTTTAATCAATTTCAACTGACATGAAAATGTTTTTTCAAACTGGATTACTGCTCACATGTCTTCACTCACCTGCCATAATCAATTGCACCTTTTCCTTTCTCATACATGTTTAACCAACTACTGGGTTATTGGGGACACACATCAGTGGCTGTGTTCCCCCTCAGGCTATGGCTGGCAGTCACAGATGATGCTTCAACTCCCCTCTGTTTCTACCCTTCTTTTTCTCTCTGTCTCTGTCTCTCTCTTTTTTCTCTCCCTGCTGCACGCCTTCACATGGAAGCTTCCAGGTATTAATCTGTATCAAAAATATTGTGCATACATAGGGGAAAAAAAATGTGAGATTATCGCACATAACACGGATACCACAACACTCAGACCATATGCGCCAGGCATTCTGTCCTTTATTATTTTAGAAATGGTTACAACTTAAGTGCCTGTGAAATAGGCTAAACTGCAACTATTCTACCTCCTACAAAATATACAACCGTTAGATGTTCGAGGGCTTTATAACACGCATGCAAAATGAGCAAGAGCTGCACTATGGCAACTCAGTAGTGTGACATTTACTCACAACATTTTGGGACAGTTAAACCAACACCAATATGTTACGACACCAAAGAGATTTTTGCCACAACCAGTCAATGTTATTTCATCCCAAACCAGAAAGGTCTGTCATTTTTAGTAAAACTCTATTTAGATTCATTCTATGTAACAATATGTCATTAAGAAACGCTTAATAAGAGAAATGGAGAAAACCCTGCCTTGGATTTTATGCCTTCAACCTTCATTTCACACTCAATCTATTTTATAACCACAAAACTTTTCCACATTGTGATGTGAAAGTGAAGCAGAGGGCAAAGCAGCATCTCTTTAAGTTGTCCTTGACATCAAAACATCTGATGCACAGAGCAAGCTGCAGGAGTTATAAAAAATAAAATCTGTGAATCCATTGGCTGTGCAGAACCAATGCCTCGCTCTTAGATGCAACAACAGGCCAGTTTATCACCTCAGACCCTGACACACTGGACCAAGAGCCTCAGCACTTTAGGGGCTGGTTTTGACAGAAATAGACGATGGATTTTTTTTGACGAAGCCTGCTCCTTGGTGCTGATGATGGACACCACAGTTAGCGGTTTTAAGTAAATGTCATCTGCAGCCATGCCTGCCAAACAATGTGACTAGGATTCTACCAACTAATCAGGTGTTTCAGGATTGAAAAACAGAAAAATTGGCAGCCAAAAAGAAACGAATGGGCATAATATGGAGACATGAATTCTGTAAATCTGAACACTTTCTGTGATGAGATTGTGACCCTTTTAAGAAGAAAAAATGACCACAGCTGGGTCACTGCCAGAGTGGGTGACATGTCCATTTTCCAACCACAATAAATATCGCACACAACTGGCTAGCATGAAGCTACCAAATGAACGAGCAGCGTGTGAGGAATGTGGGTTAGAGTTAAATCTCAGTTAGTGCACGACCCAGAGCTGAAGGGATGCTGGTGACCTAACCACTGTCATCAGTGCGCAAGGCAAAAGGAACACACTTGATAAGCACTGTTTACTGTAGCCCACACGTGGCTTTCACACCTCTGCGGCCAAGCAGTGCCAAAAAAAAAATGATAATAATAATTGAAAGTTGGAGCAGCTCTCTACATCACAGACATGAACATGGATGTTGCCACTGCTTTAAAGCATATGCACACACACACACACACACAAAAAACCAGCACAGCACACAGACACTGCAGCGGATAAACTGTCACGGTTTAAAACAGCGTCTCTGAAGCAAACTTGTGTTTTTTTGTGGACTTGGGGGTAAAGCCTTGTACACGCATGCAGCCTTGTGAAAGGGAAAAAGAGCCCAGAGAAGCATGCAGCAGGGTTTGTCATCATCCCCCCCCC